>NC_089747.1:44304789-44307289 GCF_040412425.1 Macrobrachium rosenbergii | reverse complement strand
GATTACGTTATACTATGAACTAGTTTTTCTTTAAACCACATTGGCTTCAGTTCAAATATTAAACGAGGAAAAACGATGTGATTACGCTACAGGAACTCTTCTTCAATAACGCGTTTGGACTAGATTGGTTTAATATCTACCTTTTTATTAAAAGGACATTTTTTTTTTACCAACATCTAATAATAAGTTTTTGTAGCTGACTTTTGAAGTCTGTTCTTTTTCAGTGATAACTCTTGAGGGGGAATTTTAAATTCCAAACATTTGAATGGATTTTTTTCAACACTGATTATGAAGGTAAAGATTCCTCGGCTTTTTCATTTCAGGAAATTAAACTTCCGTTTTCTTGTTCGTATTTTTTGTGTATCTATTCTAAAAGAAATTATTTATAATTATTTTAACATTTTCCCCATATTATTGGCTAAATTACCTATCAATTATTACAAACAACCTGCACAAGGACTATAAGAAAGTTAGTTGAACTTTTAAGTGGCACAAACGACTGTCTACTCTAACAGAAGAGTTGTTTATTTCAGAGTGAGAACACAGACAGACAGACAGACAGACAAAGGACAGACAGTCAGAGAGACAGACAAGACAGACAAAAGGAGAGAGAGAGAGACAGTCAGAGAGGCAGACAGACAGACAAAAAGAGAGAGAGAGAGAGACAGTCAGAGAGACAGACAGACATAGAAAAGTCATTTCAGCATGACAGGTCCTGGGAACACCAACTGAATCAGACCTGAGAGGCAGGATTCAAGGTCCTACCTGTCAATAAACCCTACCAAGGGGTCCTCTTGTAACCGAGTTACAGGACTTCATAATCATCGTCTTTCCGTCAAAGAAACTTTGGACACTCTGAATGCAGCGAGAGAGAGAGAGAGAGAGAGAGAGAGAGAGAGAGAGAGAGAGAGAGAGAGAGAGAGAGAGAGAAAAGGATACATGTTTGGGAAACGACTCTTTGCATTCCAGTTTTTATTTGTGCTTGAACACTTTCTTTAGCAATGAGAGTGAAAGTGTGCTTGTGTGTTTGTGAGTGTTTAAATAAATGAGTGCAAGCATATATTGACGTATACATTCATCTATGATGATTACTATCAATACAGATTTGGATAACAAGTGGAAATAGAGTTAACCTCAAAGGAAAATAGGCCATCAAGATTAGACAGTCTTTATGGTGGTTTTGCAAAGATTCCATTTATAAAAAGTGATGGTGATCTTCCCAATGCGAATCATTAATTTATCATATTAATCCAAGTAAAAAAAATACCAATATTCTTTTTATATTAATCATGCAAAATAGAAAAAAAACCTTAGGGTAGGTTATTTATCTATGTAATTGCCCAACGTGAATTATCTACATTAATCCAAGTAAAAAATCATTAATATTCTTTTTATACTGATCATGCAAAACAGAAAAAAATTCCCAAGTGAAAACCTTAAGGTTATTTATCTGTTTATCTAAGTGTCTCTCTAAGCAGAGTTCCGCGAGTCACGATGAAACTTCACCCAAAAGTGAATTCAATTATTCTTCAGAAAAATGTTATGAGAAAAATGCCATGGAAGGTAGATGAAATTATCGTCGTTTGTGGCAGCTATTTCAGACAGACTTTGTCATGAAGGCGTGTACAGCCTTCATTCGTGAAGACGTTAGTGGCCTTCACTCGCAGTAATGGATCTCATTACTCTTCTTCTGAGACTTAAAGACCTGGTGTTCGTTGCTCGTGCTTGTTCCATCTTGGGAAATGTTTGCCATGTAGTAATGATTATCAGCAGTTATAACTGCCTCCTGACAAAAAGGATAAAACTGGGATTAAGGAGAATTCCAAAGTTTGGCAGTAAGTGGACGGGATTATCACCAGTCTCTGGATAATCCAGACATTGGACGTGTTGTGCAATAAATACTTTTTTTTTACACAGGTAAGACTAACTAGAACTGTATCAATATATACCGTGTCATTAATGTTATATATCTTTTTTATTATTATTATAATCTTTCTAGAAGGCATTCAGAAAATAATACCTTTTTCTAAATTAATATATCCTTCCAGAATTGTGGTCACAAAACAGTAATTCCAAAAAAGTTACTTCTTTGTTTCTCCATATGGTTCCATTGGCAAAGAATTACTTCACATTTCCAATAGTACGTATTCTTTAATGTGTGGTTACTTGTAGCTTAGGAAGAGAAATTTCATTGACATGTGATCACCTACTCAGTTAAGAAACCGATTATAAAACATATCTTCCGATTTGCAACGTATTAAGACCTAAATAATTAAACCAAAAGTTACAAAAAAGTCTCGTAGACCAAAACGCGCATCATACGCAACGCGTATCATACGAACTCACTGCTCAGAAAGAGGCGCATATAACCATTTATATTATTCATAGCCGAGCGTCACTTCCGCTATGTGTTTATTTGCGCTGCAGATAAATTAGGCCAATCAAAACTCAATTTAGCTCGAATGCGCGTAGTGTTTATACAAATCAAAACATTGCATAT
>NC_089747.1:44282289-44294789 GCF_040412425.1 Macrobrachium rosenbergii | reverse complement strand
TTCTTTCCCCTTCGCGACAATTTTATTTATACATTCAATTTGAGCCCATATCTAACTGATTCAGTTATACAACAATTCATAAAACCAGAGTGGTATATATTAAACATATATATATATATATATCAAATAATATATATATTATATATTCATATATATAGGCTTTTGATAGGTCAATAAAGGCAGTGAAACTTTTATTATCCATGTTATTATAAATCTTATCTGTATATTTTTAATAGATATATTTCATATGATAATTTTTTATATATATATATATATGACTTTGTATAGATTAGACCATTTATACCTAGAAAATAGTTAATTGAATGGCAATATATTTTCCATATATATATATATATATATAAGATATATACGATAATACAGACATACATACATACATACATACATAAATACATTGCTTGCAAGAGTTTTTCCAGGAAAACCGGATAGGTTTCATTTCCGCTGGATTGCTTTTACTCACTCCTCTAAAAATCATTTGCCAGACCCACCAACGTAACTGAGCATACCGTCTAACACCACATCCACTGCAAAAGCCTTTGTGTTTTCGATAGATGTTTTCAAACTCAACAAAACAAAGAAACATAAATAACAGGGTTCACTGTTGTAAACTAAACAATCATCCCACTAATACCACCCTCACCCTCCTGAGGAATCCAAGAACTCTTTCTCTTCCTTAGTTTTTTCGGAGGAGCCTTCCCCAACCTCCTGCCGAAAAATCATTCGGATTTTCAGAATCAGTGACATCGTTACTACTGACAAGACGAGATGAAGCGCCTATCTGTTTCTCAATCATAAACGACAATATACACGCTTTGCCTATCCTCCAAGTAGCAGCATCATTTCCTTTAGCTCCTCCGATGTTGTCGTTCCGAAAAAGAAAGAAAAGATAAAATTCGGATGAAATCTCCGTCTCGGTCTTTATTGGCTCTCAAGAGGTTGAGAAGTGATTTCTCTCACTTTTTATTCGACTCTTTGTTTCAGGCAACCGTTACCCTATTAGTCCAGGGCGCAGGGGACGAACAACTTCTTTTTACACCTTTGTTCAGCACAAATTTTGTCTCGTATGGAAAAACAGTCATTTGGAAACTGGGAAATTCTCATTGTTTCATCCTGTAACCACGGTATTTAAAATACCGTTGGAACTTATTGGACATTATTCAGTTACACACACACACACACACACACACACAACAGATATTATAAAACATCTAAAATTTATATATATATATTTTGGCTTATATATATATATATATATTATATATCTGCCATATAGCTTAGCATAATATCATATTTATTATCATATATATATGTATATATGTACATACATACATAAATTACATATATATATACGTTATATATATATTCACTATCCGACCAATAGCAGTCATGCACGGGGAAACCTGAATAAATATCTATGCTTATTTCGAAAAATAATTTCTTTAAAAATATCTGAGTATAATCAAAGAGCTTGTGTGTGCTTTGGGATGGCGTAGATACATCCCGTAATAACACAAGGAAACTTGCGATATTGGATGATAGCCACTTATCTTCTACACTTCAATTTTTCGGGATCGTTAAATGTAATTTCCGTGACTTAAAATAGTTTCTGACCAAATATACAACCCTCCACCCCGACCAGATCCTCTAGAGCTGTTAATCACAGGGAATATTTATAAATGCGGTTATATTAGTGGAAAATGGAAAGGGGAAGGGAATATCAATGGGTAGGGATGTTTAAAGATAAGTTCTTTTCAAGTTTATGACTCAACAAAAATTGGGCATTTTATGGACGTTACAACCTTCAATTATCACTGAATCTAGGAGAAGTCTTCCTGTTTATCCATCTTCCTGGGTGAGATCCTATATCCATAGTATTACTGGGGTTTTGTCCCTTTTATAGTCTATTTCTTGGTGACCAAATTCATAACCATATATTACTGTTAGTTTAGTGACTGTCAAATCTCCAGTTCGATTACTGTGGTGATTAAATTTTACTCAGTTATACTGTGCATATCTGTTACCTCTATCCAAGATGATTACTGTATAATTGCCCTTTTGTTATTTCTGTAAGTATAGCCTGAGCCATTACTATCATTATTATAATATCTAGTCCCTTTGAGGACCATGTCCCGCTCGGGAGAATGTCCTCGTTCCAAAGTACTTGTTTTTATTTTCTTTAACTTGGTATTATTTCTTCCCTGTTTCACTTTAACTTCCACAAATTCCGCTGTCTTACATCTTCCAGGTATTATTAGGTCTGGAGTTTTTATTCCAGGTAAAACTGTGGATAAATTTAATTTTAACCAGCTTTAGTTGGAACAAATTGGTTTTATCTAGGCATTACTGAGGAAATGGTTTTCTAACAATCTAATGGCACCCTGTCTATTGGTTTTCATAGCATTTATCATTTTGGCATCGTAACAGTTAATATCTAGGCTGTGGCAACTGGTTTTTATTTTTGTGTTTTAATGAACGTAACTCCATTTTATTACCCATTCTTCATTTTAGTATTATATTGGTTATTCTTTCAGGTAAATTACTGTTTTCATTGATGGTACAAGCTCACAGACTATTACTGTGGTGACTGGATTTTCTCTTTGAGGTTGAGCAACAATGGTGACAAGATTGTCGATAACTCCCACCGTAATATCCTCGATGAGTAGATCTTTGAGTTCCACAATAAATAACTCTGTTAGGTGAATGTTCCAGCTTTTCCACCCACCCAAGATTTTAGAAGGTCCATATTTGCTTCCTGGTATTCTTACCATTACATTTTCTTGAAGGTCGCTAGACTGGATCTCCTTTAGACAAGAATTCCAATAAGCAATACACTTTTCCTACCCAACGGAGGAGTGATGGTTTGTGAGAACGATCCGTATTTATTTTGAAGGCTTTCCTGTAGATGTCTGATTTTTCTTCCAGGAATAATTTAGTTTGTAGTTCTCCTATTATTCCCTCCTTATCGGCTAAAGAGTTGTTTATAACCAGAAATTACTTCAGTCTCTCTAACAAAAATTTTCAAACCTCTGATATAACTGTGCCGGGTTTGATATCTGGTATTCTGTCTCTTTCTTGGCTGGAGCAGACGATGAATGATTCTTGTAATATTTTATAATGCTCCATTAATTTACCAATTAAGGCATCCTTATTTGTCTCAAATACCTCTTATTCCTAGTTGACTGCAATGCTTTTGTAGTTTCGATTTTTTGTGTATCTGGCAAGTGTTTGCCGTGAAGGACTGGCCAGTGACGACAAAAGAGGATTGTCCAGATCTTCTGCTTCTCCCCTGCATTTCTTCTCTACAAATATATATAACTGTATATATATATATATATATATATATATATATGTATGTATATATATATATATATATATATATATATATATATATATATATATATATATATATATATATATATATATAATGCATATGTATGTATGTAAGAATTTTTGAATTGTGGAATGGAAACAGAATTCCTTAATAGAGAGTTTTGTGTAATATACAGTATCCTCGTTAATAGCAGACACAGAAAACTAATGGCGACAGTAAAATTCCTCGCACTATTTTCCATCACCTCTCCATGTGTGTGTGTGTGTGTGTGTGTGTGTATTTGTGTTTGTATGTGTGTGGGTGTGCGTGTATTGTTGCTTACGTGCGTGGTTGTGTATAAGTCATTAAATCTGAATTCATTTATGTTGTCTGGAGTGAACAAAATGGTATTGCTTATCTTTCCGATTCCCTAAATTTCAGCAAAAGGGTGCAAGGGTGCAGGAGAGCCAATAAAAGTATATTTTCAGGTGACTGAAGAGATCCTTGACCTCTGGCCCAATTGGCACGCTATTTTTCGAAATTGAATGTCGCTTCCACTCAGCCCCTCCGATGGAGTCAATAAATTTCAGGACAGTGAGAATTAACGTAGAGCCAATCAGCGGCGCTAAGGAAACAGGCGGAGCTTCTGAGTCATATAATGGGAAGTGTGAAAGGTCTCAGACGATAACCGGAAGGATTAAATCCCAAAGACGATATGGAATCTGTTCCGGGATTGCAAATTCATATTTAATTTCGTTTGTCTCTGATACAAGAGGTGAAGGCATTCCCGGATTTTTAATAGAACTAGAATATAAATTTTCGGATAGAGCCCTGCCGAGACACCTACTATAGTTATCGATTTTATATTTTTTCCTCTTTATCCTGGAGAGAGAGAGAGAGAGAGAGAGAGAGAGAGAGAGAGAGAGAGAGAGAGAGAGACTTGAGTTAATGCGTGCAAGTTTATCAATATTCAGTTACGAATCCAAAATAGCCTGAAGTAAATGTAATCAATTCCACTAATCGTTAGAATAATGTTGAGGCAGTAACACAATGATGAAGAGGTAAACCAGGGAATAAAACTCAGACAGTAAATAATTTCTAATGAAATTCATTCATAAGAATCATGAAAAAAAAAACCGAAACTAAAAAATTATTTGAAATTCTGATTCTGCATATACTGATTAAGTGTCGTTTCCTGACTTAATTGGCCAATTCGGCGCCATGGTTTGGCCATAGGCTGAATTCATATCCTCCCTTTGCCCAAATAAAAGTTAATATAAAATCTGGAATTGACATTCCCGTCCGGATTTCAAAATTCTCTCGTGTAGCCAAAGAGATGGCGGCAGATATGCAAACATAAAATGCTCCTGTTTCGCAAAATGCAATGTATATTAATATGCAATTTTTTGATTTGTGTAAACACTACGCGCATTCGAGCTAAATTGAGTTTTGATTGGCTTAATTTATCTGCAGCTCAAATAAACACAACATAGCGGAAGTGACGCTCGGCTATGACTAATAATAAAATGGTCATATGCGTCTTTTTCTAAGCAGCCAGTTCGTATGATACGCGTTTCGTTTGATACACGTTTTGGTCTGCGAGACCTTTCGTAATTTGTTTTTCAGTTCTTATATAGGATGCGAATCTGAAGATATGCTTTATAATCTGTTTCTTAACTGAGTAGTTTATATCATGTCAGTGGAATTTCTTATCAAGCTATAAGTAACCACACATTAGACAATGTGGACTTTTGAAAATGTATAATCATTCTCTGCAAATGGAACCATATGGGAAAGAAGAAAATACTTTTGTTGGAATGACTGTTTTGTGACCACAGTTCTGGAAAAAACTATTATTATTTCCTGAATGCCTTCTAAAAAGAAGATAAAATTAATAACACGGTATATATTGATACAGTTCTGGCCAAAATAACCTGTGTAAAAAAAGAAATAAATACTTCTTGCCCAACACGTCAATTCTCTGGATTTTCCAGAGACTGGTGACAACCCTTTCCACTCACTGCAAAGTTCTGGAATTCTCTTCCCTCTTTACTGTTCCATCCTTAATCCCAATCAACCTTTTTTTAGGAGGCAGGTCTGTTTTTTCTCTTAATCCTTTTTCTCTTTTCCCCTAAGCCTTGGCTAAACAGAATTAGTTGGTTACCTTAAAATAAGTCTGCCTTGATCCAACACAAGTCCTTATCGAAAATGCAATGAGGAGTCTTATGTGGACCTCTGATCTTTTTACCGAATAAACACCGATGATTAAGCAAAGGCATTGGAGTGTGCTAGTTATATCGATCTCTCACTGAACGTCGCTTCCAAAATGGATTTATTATTAAAAATAATGACATTCCTTTAAAAGCTGCGCTTTTAAATCATTACTATAACACAGATTACTGTAGCTCCCTTACTGATGAACTTACGCTTTAAGGAACTAATATAATTTAATATGATTTCATTTTTAAGGCCACATCATACCTATTTTTGCCTAACTGAATTTTCTCAGATATCCAGAAATCGGTCGGAAATCGAGGCATAAACACGAGGTTTGTCGGTTTGATTGAAGGAGAGGTCAGACAACTTGACAATCGTCTCGAACCTCCGGAAGGAAGGAACGTGACCTCTGAAGTTTCAGGGAAAGCGTTCATTTGGCCCAGTTTAGTATGCAGGCGTTGAATATTCGTCTTTTTTTTTTTTTTTTTTTTTTTTTTTTTTTTTGTCCAGTGCGAGGGATGCACAGGTCCGGATGTGCATACTCGTTCACGTACACAGACGCGCTCTCTCTCTCTCTCTCTCTCTCTCTCTCTCTCTCTCTCTCTCTCTCTCTCTCTCTCTCTATCTATATATATATATATATATATATATATATATATATATATATAAAATATATATATATATATACATACATACTACTCTCTCTCTCTCTCTCTCTCTCTCTCTCTCTCTCTCTCTCTCTCTCTCTCTCTCTCTATCTATATATATATATATATATATATATATATATATATATATATATATATAATGTGAAAATGCTGTGACTGATAAAGAAAACCTGGAGATTTCCCAACTGTTCTTTCACATGGAAAACTCTGGAGATGCGAATAAAAAGTAAAGAAAATTAAATCCCGCCCTCTTTATCTCAAGGTTGTTGGAGAGTTGCTGAACACGAGACGAAAATAAACGAACACTTTCTTAGCGCTGAGACGTTTCTGCTCGACTAAACTAAAAAGTTCATGAAATTAAAAGAAAAGAAGCAGCGTGTGATGTCGCCATGACAGAAATCCTCTGGCGCAAGAGAGAATCGGAACGAGGGAGAAATTTGCTGGACGAGGGATTGAGAGGAGAAAGACGACCCTCTGACTGACATTCAGCCGCTGTTGATCATATCGGTGTTGTTGCTCTTCGGTTCCCATTCTCTGTTGCCCGTCGAGTGTTTTTAATGGAGAAAATAGCCGTGCATTTTTGAAAGGTGTTCAAGGGAAAACATTTGATCTTATGTGGGTTGAAACAATAAAATATCCATACCTAAAGAACGTCTTTAGCCTGATTTTGGCAAAACAAGTATTCAAAATATTCAAAATATAAATAAATTTCAAATAAAAAGTTTTAGATTGTTTGAACCAATAGAATATCAATATCTAAAAAACGGTTTTAGTATGATTTTGCCCCGCCCCCACAAATAAAATGATTCAAAACATAAACGAAGATCAAATAACATCATTAATAATTTCATTCCTTCGTAGATTACTGCCACTCCATCAGTAGGAATCAAAGTTGCGGACTTAGTCATTAGGAAGGTTTTCTCTGGGCGTCTTCCCGGGCAATATGTTCTGGTCCGTGACAGAATCAAGACTTATTGCAGGTTAATCACCCCAGACCAACCCTCGATCGGGATGAATGGACCGAATTCGGGCTGGCACCTGCCTCATATATCTCTCATTTCAGGTCGGTTTAGGTAAGGGTGGTTGGAGGAGGGAGGGGGAGAGGTAAACTTCTCGACATGGGGGTGGGGGGACTTCTTGGTATGATTATGATGACGGCTGCCCAGTACTTTCTCTCTACCTCTCCCTCTCGCTACGTATATTAGTGCCCATATGATTCTTCCACTCTACTCTTTGTTCAGTAAAGATTAGAACTTCCCCCCACCCCCTCTCTCTCTCTCTCTCTCTCTCTCTCTCTCTCTCTCTCTCTCTCTATATATATATATATATATATATATATATATATATATATATTATATCATATCTTTTCTCTCTCTTTGTTCAATAAAGATCAAAACTACTCACCTCCTCTCTCTCTCTCTCTCTCTCTCTCTCTCTCTCTCTCTCTCTCTCTCTCTCTCTCTGTGAGTATGACCTTCGAGGAAACAAGGGAATTAATCACACGTACAGTATGTGGAAAACTATGCATCATAGATTTAAAAAGAATAATCAAAATTTTTATCCTCATTAAATGAATATGATATATATATATATATATATATATGTATATATATATATATATATATATATATATATATATATATATATATATATATATATATATATATATATTGTATATATATGATCATATATATGGGTTACTTTATTATTGTGATAAAATAATAGCCTTTTTATACCTCCGTATATACTGTACATCAAGTCATCTTGACACCGTTCCACCATATATCTTGCTTAGACCACACGTGGGCCGTTGGGTTGCTTTTATATATATATATATATATATATATATATATATATATATATATATATATATATATATATATATATATATATATATATATATATATATATATATATATATATATATTAATAAACATGCTCGTATGTTTCCTCCAAGCCCTGTTGGATTAAGTACGAGAAAATTTAATCATAAGGAAATGATGAAACGAACGATTCGAACCTTTGGCAACAAGCAGCGCAGAAAGACGTAAACAGTTCCATATTATTTATATTCCACGTCAGTTACAAAGTCTACGGGTAGCGCGAGCCCAGTTTATGGGCGGGGTGAGGGAAGGGGGATGGATGAAAAAGTTAAAAATTTAAGTATATCTTAGTTTTACCAGACCACTGAGCTGATTAACAGCTCTCCTAGAGAGGGCTGGCCTGAAGGATTAGACTTATTTTACGTGGCTAAGAACCAATTGGTTACCTAGCAACGGGACCTACAGCTTATTGTGGAATCCGAACCACATTATACCGAGAAATGCATTTCTATCGAAATAAATTCCTCTAATTCTTCACTGGCTGGCCGGAGACTCGAACTCGGGCATAGCAGAGTGCTAGCCGAGAACTCTACCAACTCGTCCCACGAGGAACGGGGGGGGATGAGGGAAGATGGATGGGGAAGGGGAAAGGAAGGAGGACGGAGGGGAGGTGAGGGGAGGGAATAGTGGACGGGTGAGGGGAGGGAATACTGAAGGGGAAGGAGGAGGAGGAGGAGGTGGAGGGGAGTCCTGGTGTGCAGGACAGTTTTAGGAATATATATATATATATATATATATATATATATATATATATATATATATATATATATATATATATATATATATATATATATATATATATATATATATATATATATATATATATATATATATATGGGGAAGGTAAAACAGAAAAGATGAATAATGTAATACTATGGGGAAAAAGAACCAGAGAGAATTCCGAAGCATAGAACCATTGGAAAAAGAAATGACCTCGATTTATGAATGGATGCGGGGAATGATTGCTCGCCGGGTGTTACGTTACAGGACTTTTTCCAAAGTATATAAAAACAAATATGAATTTGATTTTCGTAAAATTGTTTAAAGAAAATCTTATATTCAAACTTTAGCTGAAAAGAACCTTGGAAATCCATTTGGATTTTTGTAGATTTCTTTTTTTTTACCTGATTACGCAAACAGTTGATATATGAAGAATTTTTTTCTGAGGTTTTCATTTAGGGAATCAAACTTTGCAAGTGAAAATGCATATTCAAGTCGATTCTTATGGTTATAAAAAGCTCTGCAAATCTTATAAAAATGAATTTTAATTCTATCCAGTGGTTTGATTGACATTTATATCTATTTCATTGACACTTGAGAATGAATTATCACTAAATCTATCTTGTCAACTGAATTCAAATATTCTTCCATTTCGTATTTTTTAATATATTTTTTTTATATTACAAACTTGAATAATTGAATTTCTCAGTATAGATGTCAATATACTTTTGCAATATTGGATACTGACCATATGTTTTGATATTCGCAGCTGCTGTATATATATCCTATATATATATATATATATATATATATATATATATATATATATATATATATATATATATATATATATATATATATATATATATATATATATATATATATATATATAATATATATATATATATATATATATATATATATATATATATATATATATATATATATATATATATATATATATATATGTATGTATATATATATATATATATATATATGTAAATATAGAAAAGATGAATATATACACATATTTGTATACTATGTATGTATATATGATTTAAAAAAGAACTGAGAGTATATGAATTTGTAAATATTTAGACCATTAAAAAGAAATGACTCTGTCTAAGTACACTAATTATGAATGGATGCGGGGAATGATTGCTATATATATATGTTATATATACGTTTGCCTGTGTTTGTCTGTGGGTGTATGTAGGTATATTATTTCGATAGATAGGCAATACACATATATATACTGTATATATATGTATATATATATATATATATATATATATATATATATATATATATATGTATGTATATATAATGTGTATATGTATGTATGTATGTATGTATTAGTGTACTTTAGAACTTTATCTTTACGCATCAGTGTACCTAAATCCATTTACGTAATACAAATAGTCACATGCTCAGTTCTCTTCATATTGTGAAAGGGACATGGAAGGCTTCAGCCACAGAAATCTGGTCTTTGGAAACGCGATGTTTATGGAACAGATTGCTACACAAGGCCAACAAAAATGTCCACTTTTCATTTGCATCTAAATAGGCGAGTGAGACACGGTTCAGATCACGGCAGCGATTTGAACGTAAAAAGAAATACTAAAATAAAAATCGGCGGAATATATTTTTTCCCAAAGGGAACTGTGAACACTTGTCAGTGATTTGTGGACTTCGTTGCTATTTTTAATTTTGGTCAAAATCGCCCAACCAAAATGACCCAGGTAACTGACTGGTCCTCCCAGTCCCCTTCCATTCCTCTCGATCTCCAAAGGTTCGTGGATGATTAACCTGTAATAAGTCTCGGTGTGGCAATGAACGAGGACGCATTGCTTATAAGACGGAGCTTATAAATAGCGTGAGGACAAGGTTCTCCGACCTAATTGATATTGGATGTCTCATTGCAATATGCAATGATAGCCACATGATTATTTTTACTTTGCTTGAAGGGACATCGAATTGCTTTTGTTTTCAAAGCTGAAACATTTGCAGTTATTTGAAAATGTAAATAACGTTTAAAATAATGAGGTACTTAGTCAAGATTAATGATGAAAAGTTTCGTGAAACTAAAATATGCCCATTTTTTATTATATGAAAACTGATTCAATATATATATATATATATATATATATATATATATATATATATATATATATATATATATATATATAAAATAAATATATATATATATAACAAATATAATTAAATATATATTTTATATATATATATATATATATATATATATATATATATATATATATATATATATATATATATATATATATAATGTCAATAAAAATTTATTCTTTATGAATTTACTTATCCATAATGTATAATAAATATTCATTCTTTGTAATTACTTATATAATATATATATATATATATATATATATATATATATATATATATATATATATATATATATATATATATATGTAGTTTGTGTGTTTCTTTGTGCGTGTGTGTACGTTTGTGTATGTATATCTATATGTCTGTCTAAATATATATCTGTAGTTACAAGCACAAATAGCAAGCAGAGTGGGGCAAGCAAATTATTACCTTCAGTTGCAGCTAAAGGAAAAACGGAAAGAAGAAGAAATTTCAGGAACTTTGCGAAGAACTGCTGATGTTTTCCCTAATTTCTTCACGCAGTCATTAGCTGGCTTAACGAGCACCCCTTTTCATTCTCCCTTTGTTTTTCATTTTCTCTTCTTCTTCTTCTTCTTCTTCTTCTTCTTCTTCTTCTTCTTCTTCTGTCACGTTTGTTGAAGCATTTTTCGTCTTTCATTTTTATTGTTTTTTAAGTATTTAAAAAAATTAATTGAATGTTCTTTTATATATTTAGTTTTTATCCTATTTGTAACATACTAAAATTAATTGTAATTTTATTTATTTTTTCAATTATTATTGTACAAGCGTCCGGCTGATTGCCATTTTGATAGAGATCTGTCTGCATATGATATGATAAATGCTATTTTTGTCTCATTAAAAATGTTGTTTACATATCTGTTCGGAGGGAGTAAAAGATAGAAGGAACGTCCCACCAACGTTTTATTGAGTAAATTTAAAGGGAATATTTTTACTTTTAATTAATGCAAATTTTTAGGTTATCCTCGTGATAGAATTTTAAATCACTTTATTCCTTTGACTTTGAGCCTCTGATGTAGAGCAAATAGAATAAGCCCAGTTAACAAATTATGTGATCAAGTGAATATTTAGTAAAGAGAGTCGTATAATCATTTGAATTTTGCCTACATGGAAATGCAATACCAACTAAAACAACGATAGAATTGTTAGTTATTATTTCAAAACAAAGTAATTGTTTAGATCTCAAAGCAAATTCATTTTTCCATCAGATGAAATAAATAATCATTTCAGTTCTCATTCAAATGTCTACCTCAAAATACAGAAGGAATTCATTGCTGAGACCACAAAGCTAATTCCGTGTTTTACAAAAATACAAACATGTAATTCCCGAGAACTACGAAGCAAATTAAGAAAAGGAAACTTGACCCTGGAGTTTTCGTTTTTTGTTTTGTTTTTGTTTTTATCGGCCAAAAAAGATCGTCGAATGGAAGGCCACTTTGCTCCCCTGCAAAGGAGCCTTCCATTGTTCTCCTGCGATGAATGGAGACAATATTTTCTCCTTTTAAATCGAGGACCTCC
>NC_089747.1:44259789-44279789 GCF_040412425.1 Macrobrachium rosenbergii | reverse complement strand
CTCTCTCTCTCAGCGAGGCCTTTCCAATTCAAATCCCTCTCTCTCTCTCTCTCTCTCTCTCTCTCTCTCTCTCTCTCTCTCTCTCTCTCTCTCTCTCTCACTAATTGTCTCCAAGTAACATACTTAGTTCAAATTAACCCCCTCGTTCTCTCAAATTTCCATGTGAGATGTCAAAGCCTTAAAGGCTCGTCCACTCTCTCACCGGAATTTCCATTGAGGGAAGGGGAAGGGGGAGGGAGGAGGATCAAACAGACCTTCTGAAATGGCTTTTCTCTCCCACAAAAGGAAGACGACTCTTGCCAGAACTTTCATAGATTCACTCGACGATCAAAATACAAATGGAGGAGCCTCCGATGTTATTTTCGCCACTCGGGAAGAATATCGTCACGAAGTCTTCGTCGAAGACTACTGGCTTGCGTAGCTTTGACTGCGGTTATTTGAATGAAGTGATTACTGATTCGAGATGATTACGTAAGCTTTATTGGTACTATTCGGTTAAAGGGTGTGATAGTATGGATTCTATGTTATAGGTGTGAGATGCCTGTTCACGTACCATATAGCCTTGATGATAATTTTTTTCCGATAAAAAGATTTCATGGAGCTGGGTTTGTTTTGTTTGCTTTCCCATTACGGTAAATAATCATGTTGGTGTAATTATTTGAATTAAGTGAATCTCAGGTTTAAGTTCTATCCACTTCGCCTTCAATTAATAATGGCTTTCTGGACTCTCGTTATGTAAGTTTAAGAATTTCGTCTGAACGCCTTATGAAATGACCCCAAGTCACGGTAAGTTTTTTGAATAATTTTTCAAATTAGAAGCGAAACGAAGAAATTAGTTTTCAGATACAAGAACCGGTCTGTGCCTAAAGGGAAAGCGAAACTTCAGGGTGAAGGGAAAGATATGGGGGTGGGGGCGTGTCTGCTTTGGAAGCGAGAGACCCCGCTTCTTAGGAGAGAGCAAGTTATAGAATCCAAGGCTTCTGTCTCCCATTTCTGATGTTAGCCTTCTTATCACCCTTTATTATCCCTTTACAGGGATACAAACCTAGCGAAATTTTGAAAGAAGGAAACAGAGATAGAAATGTACATAGCCTATGTTGTTTTTCTTTATGTTAAAAATTAATTTGCAAATGATATTGTCTTTATCTCCGATAGTGCATCAAAATGGAAGCATATCTGATTAAATAAATGGAGGCATGAATTTCCTTTTGAATTTTTTTCATTTTATTTCAAATATATGGTTTGTTAGATATTGGCATCTGCGGAAGTTAACTGTATTAAATACTAAAGCCGTCGCATCATATGTATGCAAATGTTATATTTCTATCAAGAGCACAATAGTTTTTTATTTGAAGAGGCTATCCGACAAGAGTTTCTTCTAGTGGCCAATAGTGGCCCCAGGGGCTCTTTTTTTTTCAGAAAATAAAACTGGGAAAGCCCAGTTGTGATTAATGAATCTTGGTGACTACGGTCGCCTGAGGCTGTATGAAACTCAGGGGAAAGAAGACACCATCGCTGGAAACTAAAGCTTGTCATGACAGTTATTTCTGAATGATCGAATGTAATTTTGTTTCCTCATTAAGAAAGCTTGAGTATGAATGAATAACATTCATTGAAAAGATTAAGAAATTCCATGTTGAGTAAATACTACTTGTGCTATACTTGTATTGTTTTTTTTGTGGGCGGGTTAGATTAGAATATAGAATTTAGTCCAAAGGCCAACCGCTGGGACCTATGAGGTCATTCAGCGATGAGACTGAAATTGACAGTAAAAAGGTTTGAAAGATGTAACAGGAGGAAAACCTCGCAGTTGCACTATTCGTCAATAGAGAGGAGAGGGTGGAAAGTAAGAAGGAAGAAAGAGATCATGAACGAAGCTACAGTAGTATGAATGAGAGGTCGCTGCAAAGAACGTTGAGGAATGCCTATAGTGCACAGCATGAGGTGCACTGACGGCAGTCCTTTTCGGGGAATTTTTATTTTCGTTTTACTTAATAACAAATGCCGGTGTGTTAGGATGCAGACCAAATGTCACCAGCTGTTGTGAGACTTCCATTCTGTGCATACCAGGAAAAATGCCACTCATTCATATGTCACAAGCTCTTCAAATTAATACGCATGGAAATATTACTAAACTGGAAGCTTAATGAAATCACCTAAAAATGAATACTGCTTTCAGAAACACTAATTTCGTCCTCACAGAAAAGGGAGTTGACACCGGTCTATCCTTGTTGCATGAATAATAGAGACGCAAAGATAAAAGTGATCTGAGTAGCCCACTTTCCCTTCACCTCGTGTGTTCCAGTCGAAGGCACTGAATGAGACGAGAGACAAAGGGTCCAGAAGCGACAAAGCCGGAAATGTCATTTGCATCCCTGAAGACAATGATATTCAAGATGGAGGAGGAGGAGGAGAAGAAAAAACCCAAGTCGTGTTTTTCTCTCCCACAGAATGGAGGAGAGAAGATCCGAGAAATAACAGAGGGGAGGAAAGGAAGGGGAGAGAGTGAATAATAATTATTAGGTAGCGATTAAGGAACCGCGGCCTCCTCCATTGTCTCTCGGGAGATGTACTGGAATATGGCGGAGAGATTTCAGAGAGGTTTTCATTCTGCGGCGCTTCGCTTCTTCTCTGCTTTCATTCGTGGGATGAGAGAGAGAGAGAGAGAGAGAGAGAGAGAGAGAGAGAGAGAGAGAGAGAGAGAGAGAGAGAGAGAGAGATCCAGATATTGTTAATGGTTAGTGGGTTTACATCTGATATTTCACCTGATGATGGTTCCAGCTTCATTACTCAATAAACCCTTCCCTTTCAGGCTATAAATGCCGAGGCTCTGGGAAACAAAACTTAAAGAATCTTGATTTTGATTTTTATAATATAATGATAATGTACATTACTGTCGATTTCCCTGTATACCCTCCGGTTACAGTGAAGTCATGTGTCATATGTAATATTTCCAGAGGTTGAAAGGACAATAAAATTGTTTTACAGCGCTTTGATCTACTGAAATGTCTGTGGCATTTTATGTGGGTATTTTCATGGTTTTCCTGTTGCTTAATTTTTCTCATAATAATATTCAACCGGACTTTTAGTTTTTTGGAAAAAAGAACACTTTTTGACGACTTTGTCCGTCCACTCTGTCCACTCTCAGATCTAAACCCTACAAATTGGTATGTTGATCATCCACTCGCCAATCATCAAACATCAGCAGCCCTCTATGGACTAAATGCTGAGGCTCTGGGAAACAAACAAGTTTTTTTTGGTAATTTTGGTTTCTTTTTTTTGATTTTGTTTAACTTGATTTTACTTTTCATAATTTTTGTGATAATGTTTCTTTCTTCCTGGGTTGATAAAGTAATATTTTTATACCATTGCCAATAACTCTGTTATATTCTGTTTTTGTTTTATCATTATCATCACACACACACACATATGTAATATTTCCAGAGGCTGAAAGAACAATATAAAATTGTTTTACATACATACATACATACATACATACATACATATATACTGAATATATATATATATATATATATATATATATATATATATATATATATATATATATATATATATATATATATATATATATATATATATATATATATATTTAATTCTTCAACTTATGATATCATAGTCTTCAACTTTATCAAAGACAAAGAAAAAATCTTGAAATCAGGTTATGGTGGCCATAACAAACCGAGTTCAAATAACCCCATTGTTCTTAGCCCAGCTGTACACGATTTACCTCCTGGTCGATTGACCTAGCTTTCGGTAAACAAACATGGAGGCACACTTGTAACAGATATTCTTTTTTTTTTTTATATATAGTTGTTTCCCGCAGGTACAATACATTAAAGCCTTTATCATCAGGACCTCAGTAAGGATTCCTGGATTCCTATCGGGAGGTTTTTTATAGGTGAGGCATCAAAGCCTCTGACGGGAGGGCATTCTGTGAGGTTCGGAAGTTGTGCAGTGGGTGAACCATGTCTGTTTTCGGATTTCCATCCCACTTCCACTTCAGAAGAGGCCTTTTCCCTTTGACTGCTGTTTTATTCATTTATCTTTTTTTTTTTCTTTCTATCAGTGGTGTTGGAGTTGACTTTGTAAACGACGCTGGTGGCTTCAGAGCTTCGACTGATGTGAGGCGGCCAACCATAAGCAAAGGAAGCTGTCTCTTTCAAATGAGTTTTTTATTTTTAATCATTGAGGGGTGAAGTTCGCTTTTTTGGATTTCACCTTTAATCCTCCTCTTGCGTCGCTCGCGCAAACAATGGCTCGCGTTTTTGGGTGTCTGCCTAAGGTGTAATTGTACGTGCGTATGAAGGTGTACAGACATAGTTGGGCAAATAGTATGTTACTCAGCGTGGAGTTTACAAAATCCTGTTTCATGGTGAAGATAACATTTAAAGATATATCATACCCATTGACAGAGGACATGTACACGTTTTATACATTAATATATATTAATGTATATATGTACATACATATATATAGGCTACATGCATATATATGTATATATGTACCTATATATATACATATGTACATATATATGTATAGATATACATATATATGCATATATATACTGTATATGTATGTGTGTATATATATATATATATATATATATATATATATATATATATATATATATATATATATATATATATATATATATATATGCCATTAAAATAAGGTATAAAAAATCTGCGACAGTCATTGATAAGGCTCAGTTTCATTTTCCATTTTGGATTCTGAAACACATATCCCCCCTAATTAAAGAAATCATGGCGACTCTCTAAAACATTTTATTTAAAAAAACGTTAATAGATATAAGATTATTTATGCAAAAGTAATTTTCAGCGTTTTTATTTGCATATAAATGGTATATTATTTATCATTATAATAGCATTAAGGAGATTTATGACCCAGCTCACAAGATATTTTAAATTTTTCATAATGTTATCATTGTATTATAATTATATGGTGTGGAAATTCTCCGTTATCCTGAAAATGTCAGATAAAAGGAATTTTTGATTGCTCATTTTAATTTAGTTTTACTGTTTCTATTTGATTCTTAAGAATAGTTATTTATTAAAATCGTTCAATAAATTTACTGTCTCTTCCTACTTAAGATATTCAATAATATTTTTCTATTTTACAAGTATTTTCATCTTTTATGGTTTAACATTTTCTATGAAACCAGAAAATATTTTTTTTATCACTGTAACAGTAAAGAATTCGTCCCACCTTGTGCTTTAAACATTATATTCAGTTAAAATTTAATGCTGTGTTCACATTCCTTTTATTGCCAGTGTGCATAAGCATCGCAGAATTTATCACATTTTTCTTTCTTATGTCATTGGTGATGATAAGCATAAGGCTTTTGTGTGTAATACTTGGTTATCTGAAAAAATCTAAAATTAAAAATGTTGCAGATTTTGTTCAGTTGGTTCTGCTGAAGCCTTTAGGCAAGCAATAACCTATATAGCTTGTTCACCTTACAGAATATGAACTGATTCTCTATCGTGTTGTCTGAAATATAAAGGTTTGTAAAGCTTCCAGTAGAAATTCAGTGGCTTCATTTGAACCACCATAGTGGCAATTAAGGAATCTTGTAACTTTTCTTGATGCTCTCTCTCTCTCTCTCTCTCTCTCTCTCTCTCTCTCTCTCTCTCTCTCTCTCTCTCTCTCTGCTTCCGGTCAGTGTCATGTATTCTGTACCCATATTTTGCGTTCAGTTATTTTAATTGAGTTGCGTTGACTAAAACTGGAATCTTATGCCTTTTAAGTATCATCTGTTGAAGAGCTTTTTCCCAAAAGTATAATCGATATTTTTGTTCTCATTTCCCAGAAGAACATAGAGATAATTATTAACGATGTGAACATTTTGTATTTGCAGATGAAAATAATTGAAATAGCAATTCATAAACAGCTCATTAAATTATCATATGCTAAACGCCCTATTAGGTCACCATAACGCTTTTCAGTACGTATGTGGAACTTACGCGCACACCTACACATGCACATCCGTTATTTATTGCGAGACGTATTAATAATGATAATAAAAATATTATTATTATTATTATTATTATTATTATTATTATTATTATTATTATTATTATTATTACACTACCTCACTGCTGATAATCATTACTACATAGCAACCATTTCCCAAGATGGAACAAGCACGAGTAACGAACACTAGATCTTTAAGTCTCAGGAGAAGAGTAATGAAATCCATTATTGCGAGTGAAGGCCACTAACGTCTTCACGAATGAAGACTGCATACGCCTTCATGACAAAGTCTGTCTGAAATAGCTGCCACAAACGACGATAATTTCTTTTACCTTCCATGGCATTTTTCTCATAACATTTTTCTGAAGAATAATTGAATTCACTTTTGGGTGAAGTTTTATCTTGACTTGCGGAATTCTTACTTAGAGAGATAATTAGATAGACAGATAAATAACCCACCTTAAGGTTCTTTTTCTATTTTGCATGATCAGTATAAAAGAATATTGACAATTATTTTAATTGGATTAGTATGGATAAATTAATGATTCGCGTTGGGCTAATCACCATCACTTTTTATAAATAAAATCTTTGCAAAACCACCTTAAAAACTGTCTAATCTTGATCGCCTATTTTCTTTTGAGGTTAATTCTATTTCCACTCGTTATCCAAATCTGTATTTATAATAATTACTATAGATGAATACATACGTCAATACATGCTTGCACTCATTTATTTAAACACTCAAAAACATTCACAAGCACACTTTCACTCTCATTGCTAAAGAAAGTATTTAAGCACAGAGAAAAACGGGAATGCAAAGAGTCGTTTCCAAAACACGTACCCTTCTCTCTCTCTCTCTCTCTCTCTCTCTCTCTCTCTCTCTCTCTCTCTCTCTCTCTCTCTCTCTCTCTCTCTCTCTGCATTCAGTGTCCTAAGTTTCTTTGACGGAAAGTCAATAATTATGAAGTCCTGTAACTCGGTTACGATAGGACCCCTTGGTAGGATTTATTGACAAGTAGGACCTTAGATCCTGCCTCTCAGGTCTGATTCAGTTAGAATTCCCAGGACCTGTCACGTGGAAATGACCTTTCTGTTTATGTTGGACAGACAGACTGTCCCTCTCTGTTTGTCTGTCTGTCTGTCTCTCTGACTGTCTCTCCGTTTGTCTGTCTGTCTGTCTCTCTCACTGTCTCTCTGTTTGTCTGTCTCTCTGACTGTCTCTCTGTTTCTCTGACTGTCTCTCTGTTTGTCTGTCTCTCTGTCTGTCTGTCTGTCTGTGTCTCTGTCTTTCTGTTTGTCTGTCTGTCTCCTTGACTGTCTGTCTCACTGTTTGACTGCCTGTCTTTCTGTCTGTCTGTCTCTCTGACTGTGTGTCTGTCTGTCTCTCTGTCATTCTGTCTGTCTGTCTGTGTGTTCTTCATCTCGAATAAACAACAGAGGAAGTTAGAGTAGGCAGTTGTCTTTGCCCCACAAGTTCAAGTAACTTTTTTTTTTTTTATACCGACATCTAATAATGAGTTTTTGTAGCTGACTTTTGAAGTCTGTTCTTTTTCAGTGGTAACTCTTGGTGGGAATTTTAAATTCCAAACATTTGAATGGAATTTTCTCAACATTGCTTATAAAGGTAAAGATTCCTCGTCTATTTCATTTCAGGAAATTAAACTTCTGTTTTCTAGTTCGTATTTTTTTGTATCTTTTCTAAAAGAAATTGTTTTACAATTATTTTCACATTTTCCCTATATTACTGATTAAATTATCTCTTAACTATTACAAACAAGCCTGCACATGGACTATTATAGACTATTAAAGACGAGGAATCTTTACCTTTATAAGCAATGTTGAGAAAATTCCATTCAAATGTTTGGAAAATAAAATTCCCCCTCAAGAGTTAGCAATGAAAAAGAACAGAATTCAAAAGTCAGCTACAAAAACTTATTATTATATGCCGGTATAAAAAAAAAAATGTCCTTTTGATAAGAATGTAGATATGAGACCAATCCAAACGCGTTCCTGAAGAAGGGTTTCTGTAGCGTAATCACATCGTTTTTCCTCGTTTAATATTTGAGTTGACGCCAGTTTGGTTTAAAGAACAAAATAGATCATAGTATAATGTCATCTTAACAAAAATCGCTTAGCCCTTACGAAAAACTCTCTATCTCTTACTGTCAAGTGAACTAGGGTACAATACTCTTACATTTCACGTCATTGATCAATCCCTCCTGATGCCAGTATAGGCCTAAAAGAAATGAATTCTTTCTCCGTTCTCTCTTTCAATTTGTAATCAACTGATTTTGACGCGTGGCAGATGAAACCTTCGGGATCATCTAAAATGTCAAAGGAAAATTGTTGTTCTTCAATCGTCTTCTACGACTCTGTATTATTCAGTTCACTCCTCTCATATTCTCCCGTCATGAATTTGAGCGGAGATTAACCTGAATATTGTCTCGGGATGTGATTGCGTCTTTGAATTCATAATGAGGCGTATCAGCGTTTTCTTTTAAATACGCAATGATTGAGAAGGTGGAAGGAATTCAGGAGTTCAGTCTTTAGTGGATGTTGGAAGAATAAAGCTTTTTTTGACTGACGAGATTATAAATGGTATTAATCAATTTTAAGAGACTCTCCGAGAGATTTGGGGTAATGCGTGCAAGTTTATCAATATTCAGTTACGAATCCAAAATAGCCCGAAGTAAATGGAACCAATTCCAGTATTCGTTTGAATAATATTGAGGCAGTTTCTCAGTGATGGAGAGGTAAACCAGGGAATAAAACTCAGACAGTAAAGAATCCAGCAGACACAAAAAACTGATCGAAGTCTGCGAAGTTTCGATTCATCTATTTAGTTGACATTTTGCACCACATTTCATGTGACTTTAGTTAGATTACCCGGACAGGAAAATAATTATGGCATTAAATACTCAAGATTTACTTATTTCTGAGTACTTCCTCTTTCCTCTATATTTCCTGAAGCCGTAAATCTCCTCGATCAATACCTGGTTAAAGTAAAAAAATAAATAAAAGATTACATACTCCAGGAACTAAAAGCAAACATTGCACTAAAACCATTGAATTATTCTGAAGCATCACTCGATCAACACGACAAGGAAGAAAACGGAAATGAATGAGAATCATGAAACAGGAAATGAAAATGCGAGACCTTTAGTTAGCTAAGTAAAGGACCGTGTGTCGAAAGGCCTAGCAACCAGTCGGTTGTTTCAATTTTCCCTTCGTGGCAATTTCCTTTATTAATACATTCATCACGGTCCATATCTTCATGAATCACTTACACACACACACACACACACACACACACACATATATATATATATATATATATATATATATATATATATATATATATATATATATATATATATATATATATATATATATATGTATTAGTGATTTTCGAAAGAACCCTCATAGTTCCACTATCATGTCAATCGCTTATACTTTTCACACACTATCTTCATTTACCAGACCCACCAACTTAATTCCACCCTCACCGTCAAACACCACATCCACTGCTACAGCCTGTCTACCCTCAATTCTCGATAGGCGTTCCTCAGATTCAAGCAAAAGCAAAGGAACACAACAAATAAATTCACTGTTGTGAAGAAGAAACAGTTGTTCCTAATTATACTTCTTCCTCCCCCTCTCCTGAGGCATCCTATAACTCCTCTCTCTTCCTCGGTGACGGAGGAGCCTGCATCAGAGGACCCTCCTGCCGAGGATTTCGGATCTCCTCGAATCAGTTAAGTTCGAATGACGGGACGAGATGGAAGCACCCTGTTCATTTCCTTAATCATAAACGACAATATACAGGCTCCCTCTGTCTCTCCTCGGCGTCTTGCATCATTTCCTCATTTCCTCCTCCGATGTTGTCGTTCCGAAAAAGAAAGAAAAGACAAGAAAATTCGGATGAAATTCCGTCTCGGATTCCATTGGCTCCAACGGCAGTAAGTGACGTCTCCGGTTCTTTATTAGACTTTATTTGTAGGCAAATCAAATTACCCTTATTAGGGGTTGAAAAAAGTAAAAGGGATATTCAGTCCCTTTTTTTTCACTTTGTTTTCTGGGAATTTTCCACGTATGGGAAAATAGTATACATTTCGAAACTGAAATTCTCAATTGTTTCATCCTGCATATCCTCAGCTGGGAAACTTATTGACTTGTGTATATATATATATATATATATATATATATATATATATATATATATATATATATATATATATATATATATACTGTATATAAACATTAAGCTACAAATGTAATTTAATGTCCTGTTCGCTCTACCTCAGGTAACATATGAAAATATATTATTTCCAAGGTAGGGCAATTGTATATTAAAGGACATTTCTAGCTTCATGTTATATAATGTATATATATATATATATATATATATATATATATATATATATATATATATATATATATATATATATATATATGTATATATATATATATATATATATATATATAGTTATATATATATATGTATATTGTAATAATTTGCTTAATTTTTATTCGTGGCCTTTTAAAGTAAATTACTTTCAGTTAATTTCAGTTTAATTATATTTTTGTGCCACAAGGAAAGCTGGTTAAGGTTGTTCTCGCTCCTACCGAAGGTTTTTATTATTTAAGTGGTACCTCGCCCATGAAAGTTGTTTTGTTTCTCTTTTTATGTAATTATTTGGCTGAAACGCGTGTTTGGTGATTCCCCGTTGGTTGCCTCACGTTTGGTAGGGACTGTTGGCTGAGGATGAAGGCAGTGTGTATTCGGCTCCTTATCTTGGAGGTTTTTTGAAGGGTTTATTCGCGCAGGATTCGCCATTTGAATTTTCCTACAATTTTGATGGATTTGCATCTACTACGGAGGACGTTGCTGGTTTTCCTCTATCTGGAGACTGTTGCAGCTGCTTACTGAGGGGCATCTCCTTTGCTGCGGTCGGATGCCCTTCCCTTGCGTTCTGGAGGGCACTGCCTGTGCTCCCTTACATTTTCTATTCATCTTTGCATCCCTGGACTCGCTTGTTGCCCTGTGAAAGACAGCCTATCTTTCCCCTCGTCTTGTGTGCCTTCGCCCTGCCAACCTCCGGAGTCGTGAAAACGCCTGTTTCTTTTTGATAGCCGGTAAGGATATAAACTGTGTGCACTTCATATAAATGTTGCTGATGCGCGTCAGTGTGCAGACTCCTCGTGACTTCAGGGCCGTTTTTTTGGACAGCCATGTGTGTGGTTCTGCCACTCATATAAATTCATCGTGTTATCACCCTGGGCGTAGTTATCACCATCGACAGCAGTTGTTTTGTTTTTGGTTAATGTAATATTAACGTTTATCGACAGCAGTTGTTTTTTTTTTCATGGCTTTCCTAGGGTGATTTTCCTTTTACTGTCTGTAATCTATTAACGTTTATTTTGTAAAATTTAGCTCTTTTTGTGTGGTTTTCATTTAAGTTTCATAATCTTTTTGCCTAATCGAATTTTCATCTTTGAGTGTTTTTCTTTTTTGCTCTAGGCCCCTAGGTTGTTTTTGTGGCCTTCCTCCTCCCATTTACTGTCTATCGATCTATTTTGTGAAAGAGTTTATTTTAGGTGAAGGTTTTTGTACACCCCTAATTCAGCTCTTTTGTGTGGTTTTCATTTAATTTATTATTAATATTTTTTTTTCTGTAATAAATAATTAAGATTGTTTAACATTTTTCATTATCCAATCTTTGAGTGTTTTTCCGATGTTAAGGAGGTTTTTTAAGAAGGAGGGAGATTGACCAAATTCTGTTGTTTTTGATCTTTGCCCGCGTTTCTTGGGTCATCTTTAAAAGTAATTAAGGTTTGTGGATTTCAATGATCATCCAAAACGAAAAAAAGAGCCCACTGTTCAATCTGCCACCTTCATAAATATTAAATATTTTGTGAACATAAGTTCATTAAATAATGTTTTATGGGCAATATATATATATATATATATATATATATATATATATATATATATATATATACATATGCATATACATATACATATACATACCTATATATATTATATATATATATATATATATATATATATATATATATATATATATATATATATGTATGTATATGTATGTATGTATGTATGTATGTATGTATGTATTTATACTAGCTGACAGCCCGCTGCTGCCCTGGAAAACTCTGGATGACAGAGTACGTGTAAGGGGAGGGAAAAAGGAAAATGGGGGGAGGGAAGAGGGAAGGGGGAGAGGAGGTAAGAGTGAAGGGGAGAGGAGGGAAGAGTGAAGGGGAGAGGAGGGAAGAGTGAAGGGGAGAGGAGGGAAGAGTGAAGAGGAAAGGGGGAGGGGTTTGTGTTGATGGTCCGAGTGACAGTTCTACTTTTTTCATTCAAACGTTCACCCTTCGAACAGTCGTGGGTGAACTGACAGGTATTGGTATGGTCACTATCCAGGTATTACTGTGCTGTCTGTCCCTTTATCCTGGTATTATTGTGACGAGTGTCCCTTTTATTCAGGCATTACTTTATTGTCTGACAACTTTAACTAGGTATTACTGTACTGTTTGTCCCTTTTAATCATACATTGCTGTCTGTCCCCTTTAACCAGGTATTACTGTGGTGACTCCCTTTTATCCTGGTATTACTGTGCTGACTGACACTTTTAATCAGGTATTACTATGCAGTCTGTCCCTTTTATCCAGGTGTTCCTGTGGTGACTGTTCCTGTTATTGTGCTGTTTGTCATCTTTAACCAGGTGTTACTGTGCTGGCTGTCCCCTTTATTCAGGTATTACTGTGGTGACTATCCTTTTTATCCAGGTATTACTGGGCTGTCTGTCCCTTTTATCCAGAGATTACTGTGGTGACTGTCCCTTTTGTGTAGGTATTACTATGGTGACCGAGAAGCATTCTCAATAATATTTTCTATGGTCTCGAGAACGGGAAATGGGGTGTGATAAACCCATAGATTTTATTTACCACATATGTTATAAAAAGCAAGGGGACGGGGGCGAACATATACAGTACTGTAGGTTTGAAAACTACCTTGTTATCTAAATTGGGTCGATAACCACGTGCCAATTTCGTCTAGATCGTTCAAGCATTTCGGATTTCTATAGCGCAAAAAACGTACAAACATAGAAACATTCATTTTTATATTATGTATATATATATATATATATATATATATATATATATATATATATATATATATATATATATATATATATATTTATATTTATTTATTTATATTTATATATTTATATTTATATATATATATATATATATATATATATATATATATATATATATATATATATATATATATATATTGTCACGATGCATACCAAGTACCTGGTTATTACACAACTAATCTCAAAATTAAAAAATATACCTCACTGCAGCTAGATACCTGAACTCTCATAACAATAAGAATTACAACTGAGCGCCCTAAAGGTAACAGTGATCCCTTAAAAAACTTACTAATCAATTGAAAAATCAACTAAGTTTATCAGAATATTTGTGAGGTATAAACAATTAAACAAGAAATATTCTAGAGTAAAGGGGCATCACTCCATCAAATATATGTTTCCTAGTCTTAACTCACTTTAGCAAAGCTAAAAGAACAAAACATGTTTATCACTTTGCCATATGCACACACACAATTAATCCTATTCACTGGTGGTCAGTAAATGAAACACTTTTTTAAAAAATTTTAAATACAAAAATTTATTTTTAAATTCAAAATGTATAGGTAGAATTCACAATCTGAAAAATTTGCTATTAATTGAAAATAACACAAAACCTAATTAATTCTTGAATTAAATTATGAAACAAAACTAATTCACAAAAACTTTAATTTATCAGGAAATTAAATTAATCAAGAAAAACTTAAAGAATTACTCAAGATTTGAAAAGAAAATTTTAATAAATGAAATTTAAATCAATTATGCAATGTTAAATTACCACGAAATATTTAAAATGCTACGTAAATAAATGTTACATCACAAACATAAAAAAACTGTGAAAATATGAAGAGTGCAATCACAAAAACACACACAATTGCACAAAAGATTTATCAATAATTTCACTAGGGCAAAATTTCCCTAACTTATTATACTATGGTATTAATAAGTAAAATTCACGTTACCTTATACAAACTAGTGAAAACCTCTGTAAAATCCCTTTGCAGCTACGCTAATTTCACAAAACAGACTTTTTTACCAGGCACCGTTACAAATGAAATAATTTTACTAAATTCAGATCTCAAAAGTTAATACTAATATCAGTGACCACAAATATACTACGTTAAAAGTAAAATGTTTTTAAGAACGACTGAGGAGAGAGGGAACCAAACTCTACAGTGATATTAATCACAGTAATAGTAATAAGTAAAAATACCAAAATTAACAAGAAACGGAGAAATAATATAATAATAATAATAATAATAATAATAATAAATAATAATAATAATAATAATAATAATGACAGATTCTGGAGATGACACTTCACAATTGCAAAAATAGAGAATAAGTCATTTAAGGAACAGACGCCTCATTATTCCATCTTTCTTACAATTTAAATCTTGACTCACTGATTAGGATGCTTTGTGTGAGCGAATTGCTGCTGTTTCTCTGTCGGGTGATCAGACTGGACATTGTTCGCCTCACAGTGATTATCAAATTATCCAGGCAGTTTTCTATGAACATGTGCGTGGCTGAGTGATAGCGAGGAGTGTTTGTGAGGCGTCTCAGTGTGTCATTGTGAACAACAGTGATACGTCTCATGGTCTCTCACACATAGTTCGTCCAAAGGAACACCCATATATATGTAGCAGTATGAGCGGAAGAGCAGCAGTTTCGTTTCTCGGTGACAGAAGGCAAACCTTCTTGCAATCATGTTGCCAGTTGCACATAGTTTACGACGCCTCTGTTCTATGTCTGCCGTATCTTTTAGGTCGTCCGTGATAATGTGTCCCAGATACGGAAATTCATGCACGAATTCTAGACAATGATTTCCGAGGAAGATTAGTGGTTCTGTGAAATGCTTAAGCGATCTCAGGAGCAGCGACATACACTGGGTCTTGGTTTTCGTTGTAAAGGTTATCAAATTCCGCTGCATATTGGCGGCAGGTGTCGATGAGTCGCTGGAGACCTTGCACTGAGATCAGAACCATTTCATCAGCGTAACAGAAGTTGTTTATTGTTGTTTTCTTTGATAGTGCATCCGATTGGGAGTGAGTTCAGTTTGACATTAAGGGCATCTGTGTACGTGTTAAACAGCTATGGAGAGAGAATGCCCCTTGCCGGAGTCTGATAGGGAGCCGAAGGTGATTAAACAGGTATAACGGATAAGATTCTGAAAATAATTTCCAATGAAATTCGTTCATAATCATGAAGAGAAAATAAAACCGAAACCCAAAAATTGTTAAATTTTGATTATTTCAAATTCCAGGTGACTACAATTTCTGCATCTGTTGATTAAGTTTCGTTTCCTGACTGACTTGGGCAATTCGGCTCCATGGTTTGGCCATCGGCCGAATTCACATCCTCCCTTTGCCCAAATAAAAGTTAATATAAAATCTGGAATTGACATTCCCGTCCGGATTTCAAAATTCTCTCGTGTAGCCAAAGAGATGGCGGGCCAGATATTCAAACAAATGGCGCATGTTTCGCAAAATGCAATGTGTATTAATATGCAATGTTTTGATTTGTGTAAACACTACGCGCATTCGAGCTAAATTGAGTTTTGATTGGCCTAATTTATCTGCAGCGCAAATAAACACATAACGGAAGTGACGCTCGGCTATGAATAATATAAATGGTTATATGCGCCTCTTTCTGAGCAGTGAGTTCGTATGATACGCGTTGGTCTGCGAGACTTTTTTGTAACTTTTGGTTTAATTATTTAGGTCTTAATACGATGCAAATCGGAATATATGTTTTATAATCGGTTTCTTAACTGAGTAGGTGATCACATGTCAATGAAATTTCTCTTCCTAAGCTACAAGTAACCACACATTAAAGAATACGTACTATTGGAAATGTAAAGTAATTCTTTGCCAATGGAACCATATGGAGAAACAAAGAAGTAACATTTTTGGAATTACTGTTTTGTGACCACAATTCTGGAAGGATATATTCATTTAGAAAAAGGTATTACTTTCTGAATGCCTTCTAGAAAGAATATAATAATAATAAAAAAGATATATAACATTAATGACACGGTATATATTGATACAGTTCTAGTTAGTCTTACCTATGTAAACAAAAAAAGTATTTATTGCACAACACGTCCAATGTCTGGATTATACAGAGACTGGTGATAATCCCGTCCACTTACTGCCAAACTTTGGAATTCTCCTTAATCCCAGTTTTATCCTTTTTGTTAGGAGGCAGTTATAACTGCTGATAATCATTACTACATGGCAAACATTTCCCAAGATGGAACAAACGAGCAACGAACACTAGATCTCTTTAAGTCTCAGGAGAAGAGTAATGAAATCCATTATTGCGAGTGAAGGCCACTAACGTCTTCACGAATGAAGACTGCATAAGCTCCTTCATGACAAAGTCTGTCTGAAATAGCTGCCACAAACGACGATAATTTCTACCTTGCCTTTTTTCTCATAACATTTTTTCTGAAGAATAATTGAAGCCACTTTTGTGTGAAGTTTCATCTTGACTTGCAGAACTCTGCTAAGAGATAATTAGATAAACAGATAAATAACCCATTATAAGGAATTTTTCACTGTTTTGGAATTTATTGATTTTTATTTTAATGTAGATAATCAGTATAAAAAAAATTGATAATTATTTTAATTGGATAATATAAAAGAATATTGGATTTTTTTACTTGGATTAATATGATAAATTAATATTGGGCAAGATCACCATCACTTTTATAAATGGAAATCTTTGCAAAACCACCATAAAACTGTCTAATCTTGATCGCCTATTTTCCTTTGAGGTTAATTATATTTCCACTTGTTATCCAAATCTGTATTTATAATCATCATAGATGAATAAATACGTCAATATATGCTTGCACTCATTTATTTAAACACTCAAAACATTCAAGCACACTTTCACTCTCATTGCTAAAGAAAGTATTTAAGCACAAATAAAAACTGGAATGCAAAGAGTCGTTTCCCAAAACACGTATCCTTTTCTCTCTCTCTCTCTCTCTCTCTCTCTCTCTCTCTCTCTCTCTCTCTCTCTCTCTCTCTCTCTCTCTCTCTCTCTGCATTCAGTGTCCAAGTTTCTTTGACGGAAAGTCAATAATTATGAAGTCCTGTAACTTGGTTACAAGAGGACCTCTTGGTAGGACATATTGACAAGGACCTTGATCCTGCCTCTCAGGTCTGATTCAGTTGGAGTTCCCAGGACCTGTCACGCTGAAATGACCTTTCTATTTCTGTGGACTAATGACTGTCCCTCTCTGACTGTCTCTTTGACCTCTCTCTCTGACTGTCTCTCTCTGTCTTTTGTCTGTCTGTCTGTCTCCCTGACTGTCTCTCTCTCTCTTTTTTGTCTTTCTGTCTGTTTGTCTCTGAGACTGTCTGACTGTCTGTCCTTCTTTGTCTGTCTGTCATTCTGTCTGTCTGTCTGTGTTCTCAGATCTGATAATAAACAACTCTTCTGTTAGAAGAGCAGACAGTTGTCTGAGCCATCATAAAAGTTCAAGTTCTTTCTTTCTTATAGTCCATGTGCAGGTTTGTTTGTAATAATTAAGAGATAATTTAATCAATAATATAGGAAAATGTTAAAATAATTATAAAATAATTTCTTTTAGTGAAAAGATACAAAAAAATACGAACAAGAAAACAGAAGTTTAATTTCCTGAAAAACCAAAAAAGACGAGGAATCTTTACCTTCATAATCAATGTTGAGAAAATTCCATTCAAATGTTTGGAATTTAAAATTCCCCCTCAAGAGTTAGCACTGAAAACGAACAGAATTAAAAAGTCAGCTACAAAAACTTATTATTAGATGTTGGTAAAAAAAAACAATGTCCTTTTGATAAAAATGTAGATATTAAAACCAACCAATCCAAACGCGTTATTGAAGAAGAAATTTCTGTAGCGTAATCATCTTTTTCCTCGTTTAATATTTGAGTTGAAGCCAATGAGGTTTAAAGAAAAAAAAATAGTTCATAGTATAACGTAATCTTAACAAAAATCGCTTAGCCCTTACAAAAAAACTCTCTCTCTCTCTTGCTGTCAAGTGAACTAGGGTACAATACTCTTACATTTCACGTCATTGATCAATCCTCCTGATGCCAGTATAGGTCTAAAAGAAATGAATTCTTTCTCCGTTCTCTTTTTCAATTTGAAATCAACTGATTTTGACGCGTGGCAGATGAAACCTTCGGGATCATCTAAATGTCAAAGGAAAATTGTTGTTCTTCAATCGTCTTCTACGACTCTCTGTTATTCAGTTCAGTCCTCTCATATTCCCCGTCATGAATTTGCATGAATTTGAGCGGAATTAACTAATATTGTCTCTCGATGTGATTGCGTCTTTGAATTCATAATGAGGCGTATCAGCGTTTTCTTTTTAAATACGCAATGATTGAGAAGGTGGAAGGAATTCTCAGTTCAGTCTTTAGTGGATGTTGGAAGAATAAAGCTTTTTTTTGACTGACGAGATTATAAATGGTATAATCAATTTTAAGAGACTTTCGTGAGAGATTTAGGGTAATGCGTACAAATAGTTATCAAATTCAGTTACGAAGTATAAAATAGCCAAGTAAATGGAACAAGTTCCAGTATTCATTTGAATAATATTGAGGCAGTTGCTCAATACTGATGGAGAGGTAAACCAAGGAATAAAACTCAGACAGTAAAGAATCCAGCAGACACAAAAATATGATCGAGAAGTCTGCGAAGTTTTGATTCAATATTTAGTACTGATCTAAACACCACATTTCATGATATTGCTATGACAAACCGACAGGAAAATAATTATGGTCATTAAATACTAAGATTTGTTATTTCTGAGTACTTCCTCTTTCCTCTATATTTCCTGATATGTAAAATCTCCTCGATCATTACCCGTATAAAGTAAAAAAATAAATAAAAGATTACATACTCCAGGAACTAAAAGCAAACATTGCACTAAAACCATTGAATTATTCTGAAGCATCACTCGATGAACACGACGAGGAAGAAAAAACGGAAATGAAGCAGAATTATGAAACAGGAAATGAAAATGGTTGCAGACCTTTAGTTAGCTAAGTAAAGACAGTGTGTCAATAGGCCTAGCAACTAGTCGGTTGTTTCACTTTTCCTGTGTATGGCAATTACTTTATTTATATGTTCATTCGTTCCATATCTTCATGAATGACTTAAAAACACTTGGTCTATAATATATATATATATATACTATATATTATAATATATATATATATATATATTATATATATATATTGCATATTATTATACATATATATATTATATATATATATATATTATATATATATATATATATATATATTATATATTATATATATATATATATATATATATATATCATAAGTTTATATATATATATATATTACAGTGATATTGGCCATTACCTTATGTCACTTACTGTCAATCGGTTATGCTTTTCACACTATCTTCATTTACCAGACCCACCAACTAATTCCACCATCACCATGTAACACCACATCCACTGCTATAGCCTATCTACACTCAGTTCTCGTTGGACGTCCTTCAAACTCAAGCAAAAACAAAGAAATACAATAAATAAATTCACTGTTGTGAAGAGGAAACAATTGTTCTTAACACCCTCCTCCGAGGACTCCAGGAACTCTTCTTTCTTCCTCAATGACGGAGGAGCCTGATATCTAGGACCAGCCCACCAAGGATTTCGGATCTCCTTGAAACAATTGAGTTCAAATTACGGGACGTTACCATATTACTGTTCATAATCATAAAACGACAATATACACACTCCCCCGTCTCTCTCTACGTCTTGCATTATTTCCCC
>NC_089747.1:44249789-44254789 GCF_040412425.1 Macrobrachium rosenbergii | reverse complement strand
GCACTGGCACTGAGGCAGGGCCGGGCACTGGAATTGGATCGGGAACCGATCGAGGGGGCCACTGTACATCGTACTCAGGTGGCACTGGTGGGGACTGCACGTCCTCCTGGTACCCAGGGGCGCCAGTCTTGGCTGAGGGAGAAGCGGGGAGGATTACTCGCGCCCGCGAATGATTCGGGGAATGGGGACCCCTAGATTGTCGTGATTTCGGTGGGGACTGAAAGTCCTGTCCCAGGATGACGTCATAGCCTCCGGGGAGATGGCTTGCTACTGCAAGATTGCAATTTTGGATTGGTGAGGTCTTGTGACTCTCAATTGGACCGTAGGGAGTATCATTTTAAATTGATTTATTCCCTCGATCGTGACAAGTTTTCGTCTATTGACGATAGCTCCGTAGGGAACTCTGTCCCTTGGGATGAGGGAGATTTGCGCGCCCGAGTCCTCGAAAGCAGTGACTCGGCGCGCGGGCTCGCTACCTCGTGGAGGGGCCACGTATACAGGCCCTTCGGCGGGAGGGCCTAATGACTTGGGATCTGTGACGGCCAAGGCGACGGTGGGAGTATTTGATTTATTATTGCGTGGGCATTTTGCCCATGCGGGAGAATGGCCATAAACCTTGCACGCCGTGCAAAATGTCTGGCTGAAATCTTTCCGCGCTGCCCCTGTGGAGGGCGCAGGCGAGTTATTTGTCGGTTTTCCGGGAGAGAGAGGCGCTGGTTTCTTGCTCCGGCACTGTTCGGAGGAATGCCCCGTTTTCTTGCAATAATGGCAAGTTAGGGGCTTGCCCGAGTTCCCATTTTTGTGGGAATTTGAACCTCCGAGGAGGGACGGGGGATTTATCTTCCGCCCCATGGATCCTTCTTGAGGGTGGTGAGTTTCCCACATGTCTGCTATTCGGCAACACTCGGTGAGTGTTGCTGGGGCTTTTTCCACTATATGAGTGGCGAGGGCAGGAGGGGCGTAGCGCAGGAAATGCTCGAATTTAAACCGCTCGAGTACCTCGGCGGTGTTAGTGGCTCCTTCGGAATCGAGCCATTTTGTCAACGCCTGCTCCGAATGGTACGCCCAATCGGACCAAGTCTGGCCTGCTTCTCTGGGCTGCTCTCTCCAACGTCTCCTCCACCGCTCGGGGGTAATCTCGTACGCCTTCGTAACTGCTTGGCGTACGGCTTCCCAGTTCCCCGATCGTCTGCGGGAAGGGCGTGGTAGGCAACGAGGGCCTTTCCGCCCAGGAATTTAGTGAGAACAAGGGAGAGTTCCGCGGGGAGAGATCGCAGCACTCCAGGACTCGTTCGGCCCTTTCAAGCCATACTTCGGGTTCGGACTCGGTCCATTTTGGCATGAACGAGTGAGCTTGGCTGAGGGCACTCATCCCCGCGCAGGGGCGGGGGTGGCGGGCTGTCGTTCTAGCATCTGGAGCTCATGGGGCGCTGTCGCTCTCTTCTTCCCATTCTCGTTCCTCCCTTTTCTCTTGGGCGATTCTGTCTCTCTCCTCTCTTGTTCTTGGGTTCTTCTCTGTCCCTTTCCTCTCTCTGTTCTTGGGCAATTCGTTCCCTCTCTCTCTCTGCACTTCTTTATTCTTTATCTCCTGCTCTTGGGCAATTCTTGCCCTCTCTCTCTCTCTCACGTTCTCTCTCTCTCTCTTCACGTTCTCTTGCTCTCTCAGCCTTGGCATCGTCCACTCGTTCTTGAACCCATGCTCTCAGATCTTGCCCGATAGTCCCATGTCCTTCCCAGCGGACATGTAGAATTTGAAATCCTCGTTTTGTTGGGCTCTGGTATTAGCCATCTTGAAATAATGGGTATATGATATGTCTGAAAAGACTCAGGTTGTCTGAAAAGACTCAATTGCAGGAATCTGAAACACTCAATTGTTCAGACTGCAGGAGAATGGATCTGTCTGAATAAGACAGGTGATTAGTAAGTCTGAGGAGACTTTTTGTTAAAATTGGATATGTCTTGGAAGACGTGGTTGTTCTTGGCGAACGAATTTTAATATGTGTCTCGGAAGACGTAGTTGGATTTTGTCACGCTCGGACTTGGCCGGCTGTAGCGTGAAGTTAAGGAGTTGTTCTAACGAACTAGAATGATCAGTCCCGTAAGGGCTTAGATGTGTGTGAACTACACTATATAATGTCTCAAAAGGACTTAATTTTGGGTTCCCGCAGGAATGAGAAATTCTCGCCACGTGCGACGAGAACTTTTTGTATGAGTCTCTGAGGACTGGAATTTGGAGAAATTCTCGCCCACGTGATGAGTCTCTGAGGACTGGGGTTTGGAGGAATTCTCGCCACGTGCGACGTAGAATTTTAGGAGTCTCTGAGGACTGGAATTTGGAGAAATTCTCGCCACGTACGACGTAGAATTTTAGGAGTCTCTGAGGACTGGAATTTGGAGAAATTCTCGCCACGTGTGACGTAGAATTTTAGGAGTCTCTGAGGACTGGAATTTGGAGAAATTCTCGCCACGTGTGACGTAGAATTTTAGGAGTCTCTGAGGACTGGAATTTGGAGAAATTCTCGCCACGTGCGACGTAGAATTTTAGGAGTCTCTGAGGACTGGAATTTGGAGAAATTCTCGCCACGTGCGACGTAGAATTTTAGGAGTCACTTAGGACTTGGAATTTGTGGAATTTGGAGGAATTCTCGCCACGTGCGACGTAGAATTTTAGGAGTCACTTAGGACTTGGAATTACGATTCGTCCCTTAGGACTTAGAAATTACTAACGGAAACCCAAAGAAAAATGTATGCTGGGAAATGAATGGGGAAAAAAAAAAAATGCTACACACGCGGGCATGGGCGGGGGGGGGGTGCAGGTCGTCTGGCCAACACCGGAGTTATTTTTAGATTCTGTGTGAATGAACCCGTATATTTATAGACCGTCTGGGATTCCGGGGAATTTCCCAGTCGTCTGAGAGGATAACAGTACAACGGCCTAGTAATTTTCCCTATAAGCGGAGTTTAAATTTCGCTTTCCTAACACCTAACTCGAATTCTAACTACACTGAGAGAATTGTCAGCAATGCAAGCTGACTTCGTCGTGTCCCACATGGGAATTTATTCGCGCCTAAATAACAGTTCGCTAATTCAAAATGCGAAGTAAAATTTATCACAGAGGAATTTCTTTCGCACTATTCCTCGAAGCAAGAATATGGCAAGGATTTTAACACAGAGGAATTTCGCACTATTCCTCGAAGCAAAGGATGGTTAGCACTGGTTATTTCCTAACTACCTATCCTGAAAGGCATGCATTAACGAATCTAATACGGCGGTTCTTTTCTCTCAGTGATTACATGCGTCCCTATTTCTAATTCCTAGGAACAGTCACGATTGTAAAAAGGTTTTGCTAAGATTAACACATTACTTACGTGGAATTTTCTGGATCTGTGTGCTGGTTTTACACAAAAGGTTCGTAATTGTCTCGTACCCAGCTTAGCTTTGCTAATAGCTGATCTGGCAAGTTGCAAATGCAATAAAGCAACACTAGGGGAACTGCAACTGCAAAACGAGATCTATGGCCAGGTCGCCATTTTTACGTTTTTCCGTGGTTTTAGTTTGAAATATGCTCTGTGAGACAGGTAGCAACAATTTAAGGTAATTTAGCCTTGTGATTCTGACTTCGTGGGTACAGGAAAACGTAAAAAAAGAGGAAAACAAAGGAGAATTTCATATGAGCATAGGGCTCTTGTTACTGAGGGAAATATTACGTAAAACACGTGGGCAAATTTAAAGTAGTGTATTTACATAAATGATATCAGTACGGGAAAGAGGAACTCAAGTAGATTACTATCCTGAAGGAGATTCCTACGGGATTGAATGAAACTGGGGGATTCCAGACACAGTCCGAGAAGCTTCCACGAAATAGGATCCCTCTGAAATGAGAGATATGCACATTATACGCCAGTAATGAAAATAGACAAAAGAATAATGAATTCGAAGCTGCACTGAGGGTGCCAAAGGAGTAATAAAGAATTAATACTGCCGATGCAAGAGGCGCACGGACATTAGACAAGGGAGATTTCTGGCTTTCTCTTTAAGAAAATATTACGAGACAAAAGCGTGACTGAAATGGGGCTCTTCCAGGGCACTTTACCTTAGCAGATTTTCCGAGGGCGCGTAGAAGGCGGTCCGTGGATGACTTGCGATTTCCGAGGGCGAGTTTCTTCCACGTGGTGAGATGCAAGGGCTTCCGTAAAGGGGCAAGGCGATGGGGACTCCTCGAAACTCCAAGCAATGGCGTGTGGGCTCGAGGAATACGGTCGAAGGGCACGAGGAAAAGTATACTTTGGAAAGGGCCACGTGGTTAGGATGCAAGGGCATCGATGGGGCCAGGTGTTGAGGACGTCTTCACAAGTTCACTCCATATCTTCCAGCCCGCGTGTGTGTGTCGACCTCGTGGGTTTCTGCTTTTTATCCCCTCCTATGGGGCAGGGGGGCGTCCAACACAGATGCTTTGACTCATTGCACCTGCTGCCCGCAGGGGAGGTTTTGGCCTGTAGGAGAAACACCCAAGCCAGATTACTTTTGCCTCGAAGGAAAGATCTTTATCAAAAATGGGAGCGCCTTTAATCTTTTAACCCTTGTTTTTTAAGTCGATAGACAGATGGTCTATCGATCGGCCGGCTGGCAGTAAATGAACAACCAACAACAACAAAGGAGGGGGGGGGAGGCAATTTGCTAGCGAATTCTTGCTAATCATAATATATATATATATATATATATATATATATATATATATATATATATATATATATATATATATATATATATATATATATATATATATATATGTATATATATATATATATATATATATATATATATATATATATATATATATATATATATATATATATATATATATATATATATATATATATATATATATATATATATATATATATATATATATATATATATATATATATATATATATATATATATATATATATATATATATATATATATATATATATATATATATATATATATATATATAT
>NC_089747.1:44242289-44244789 GCF_040412425.1 Macrobrachium rosenbergii | reverse complement strand
CCAAGAGAAGTCCATGTCGAAAGTGCAAAGAGGTCTGATGTGCACCTCTGGTCTTTTACCTTTTAAGCACCGATGATAAGGCAGAGGCATCAGAGTATGCTGGTTATATCGATTGCTCACTGAACATCGCTTCTAAAAAGCAGTTATTAGAAACATAGACATTCTCTTGAAAGACCGAGCAAGTTTAGAAAATCAATCGCAGTTCCCTTATGGTGAACCAATTTCACTTTTTGAGGTTAATTGTTTGCTCGTTAAGCAACTATTATTCTTCGTAAATCATTAAGGATCTATTATTTTTGTGTGTCATTTCATTATTTCATTTTAAAGCTACGAATCATATTTATTTTGCCTATTGAGGATTTTCTCTGACATCCAGAAATCGGTTGGAAATCGAGGCACAAACACGAAATTTGCCGATTTGTTTGAAGGAGAGGTCAGTCAGACAACTTGACAATAGTTTAGAACCTCCGGAAGGAAGGAACGTGACCTCTGAAGTTTTTGGGAAAGCTTTCATTTGGCCCAATTTAGTATGCAGGCGCTGAATATTCGTGCATTTTTTGCGAGTGATAAACACGTCCGTATGTGCATGCTCGTTCATGTCCACAGACAAAGACTCTCTCTCTCTCTCTCTCTCTCTCTCTCTCTCTCTCTCTCTCTCTCTCTCTCTCTCTCTATATATATATATATATATATATATATATATATGTGTGTGTGTGTGTGTATATATATATATATATATATATATATATATATATATATATATATATATATATATATATATATTTATTATATCTGCAACTGATTTATCCCGTGGAAAGCTTTTGTACATAAAACAATCTTTATCCGGTTATTTATTTTAGTATTGTTTAATTTTTTTTTGTTCATTATTAGTTTTGTATAAAATTTAACTTGTAACTTTTTTTTTTTTTTTTTACAATATTACTGTATCCCAATGATCGTTTATGATTTTGGAATTTTCCATTTTCTTTCTGTGTTTTTGTTGTCGGATCTGGTGATGGAAACAGTTAGTCTGAAGCCGGAGGCCATTACTGAATAAAAAGGGTATTTTATGTCTAAATACCTGTTTTCATATTTCTGAATATAATATGCTTGTATATTTATATATGTGTGTATGAATGTACTGGGTTGTATACAGTATATATATATTTTATATAATATATATATATATATATATAAGTTTATATATTCATATATATATATATATATATATAAGTATTAAATATATACACTTGCGTATGTAAAACTTCTTTAGATGCAGTGGCTATGGCACTATTCAAAACGATTCTCTTTACAAAGAGGTAAAAACTCATTAATAATTTTAAATACCATTGCAGTGATTTGGGCACCTGAAAGATACTTTGTCTGTGTGTTAACCTTAGGTTAATATATTTACCATATTCTTCCTCCCCCACTTCTCATTAATCAAATGTCCTTTTATTTGAGTACTGTATTGGGATTGTATCGTTTTTTCATGTCATGGAAACTCAGTCTCCAGACGTGAAGTTGCAGGACTATAGGTCAGTTTTAATAACAGCTGTTAAATTCAGAACACACGTCAGTCAGCAGTATCTATGGAAGAACTAACCATAATCTTAGTTACATTAAACACGCAAACGAATATCTAACACCAAAGTTACGAAATTATTTCTTGTAACAAGTAATGATTCACAAAACACTGGAATTATTTAGGTTTTCATAAACGCGAACTGTATATGAAACAGTAATCTCTTTACTTAGGCAACCACAATGAAATCTAAAAAGAGGAAGAATAATCACAAGTAAAAAATCGAAAAACACAGAAAAAGACCAGATAATTTTCAGTGTCTTATTGGTCAAGAATATTGTAAATATTTCTATAAATGTTTCTTTCATAAAATTTCCCAAATTAAAGCCGTAATATAACGGCTTCTATTTTGCAATCCCGACCCTGCCCTCTTCCCAACATCCCTTGACCCCAAATGGAAATCAACACCAATCTCATTTGCATCGGAAGTAAATCTCTACCTGACTTCGTTGGCCCGTATCCTTTTAGGAATTTGGGAAGCGGTGTCCTGAATCCTTCTAGCTGTTGATAATTCGTGGCCGGATTCATCTGTAACTGCCCCGAGGAGTGCAATTAACGAACTGAGTGACAGTTCATCAAATTTTCGTCGTGAGATGACAATGACGCCGCCAGGAGGTAGACTGATCTGGAATCATTCGAGTTCTGTACTGTTTTATTGGCGTTTAGAGGAATGAAGCCAGTGGGATGATTACAAAGCACTATACCCTCATTAATCATAACTTTATCTCGTTCTTCAGTCACATTCTGTAAGCAATAAATCGGATTTAGCTTTTAAAACATTATTTCAGGCTGAGATATCTTTTGTTTTCATTTCAGTATTATCCTCAAAGAGCTAAAAAAATACTTAGCAACTTGGCATGACAGAATGTGTGATGAAAATATGCTTGCTTATGATATATATATATATATATATAT
>NC_089747.1:44219789-44237289 GCF_040412425.1 Macrobrachium rosenbergii | reverse complement strand
ATATATATATATATATATATATATATATTATATATATTATATATATAAATATATATATAAATAAATATATATATATATATATATATATATATATATATATATATATATATATATATATATATATATATATATATATATATATATATATATATATATATATATATATGAACTTCATCCATAATGTCAGTAAAGTTCATTCTTTGTAATCACTTATGCAGTATACTGTATGTGTATATATATATATATATATATATATATATATATATATATATATATATATATATATATATATATATATATATATATATATATATATATGTGTGTGTATATATATATAGTTTGTGTGTTTTTCTTTGTGCGTGTGTGTGTGTGTGTATGTTTGTATATGTATATTTATATGTCTGTCTAAATATATATCTGTTGTTACAAGCACAAATATCAAACAGAGTGGGGCAAGCAAATTATTATCTTCAGTTGCAGCTAAAAGAAAAAACGCAAAGAAGAAGAAATTTCAGGAACTTTGCGAAGAACTGCTGATGTTTTCCCTAATTTCTTCACGAAGTCATTAGCTGGCTGAACGAGCGCCCCTTTTCATTCTTCCTTTGTTTTTCATTTTCCTTCTTCTTTTTTCTTCTTTTTCTTCTTCTTCTTCTTCTGTCACGTTTGTTGAAGAATTTTTCGTCTTCCTTTCATTTTTATTGTTTTTTAAGTATTTTAAAAAGTTTTAATTGAATGTTCTTATATTTCGTTTTTATTGTTTGTAACATACTAAACTGAATTTTAATTTAATTTTATTTTTTCAATTATTATTATACAAACATCGGGGTGATTGCCATTTTGATAGAGATCTGTCTGCATTTAATATGATAAATATTTTTTTTTGTCTCATATTAAAAATGTTGTTTACATATTTGTTTAGAGCACGTAAAAGATAGAAGAAAAGTCCCACTAGCTTTTTATTAAGTAAATTTAAAGGAACACTTACTTTCAATTGATGCAAATGTTGAGGTGTCTTCATGGTAGAATTTTAAATCACTTTATTCCTTTGACTTTGAGCCTTTGATGTATAGCAAACCGAATAAGCCCATTTAACAAGTTATTTGATTAAGTGAATATTTAGTAAACAGAGTCGTATAATCATTTTGATTTTGCTACATGGAATTGCAGTACCAACCAAAACAACGATAGAATAGTTAGTTATTATTTCAAAACGAAGTAATTGTTTAGATCTCACAGCAAATTCATTTTTTCACCAGAGGAAATAATAATTTCAATTCTCATTCAAATGTCTACCTCAAAATACAGAAGGAATTCATTGCTGAGACCACAAAGCTAATTCCGTGTTTTACAAAAATACAGACATGTAATTCCAAGGAACTACGAAGCAGATTAAGAAAAGGAAACGGGATCCTGGAGTTTTTTTTTGTTTTTGTTTTTATCGGCCAAAAAGATCGTCGAATGGAAGGCCACTTTGCTCCCCTATAAAGGAGCCTTCCATTGTTCTCCTGCGATGAATGGAGACATTATTTTCTCCTTTTAAATTGAAGACCTCCCTTTCTTACACTCGGACATTTCCCCATTTCTGCTCTCTCTCTCTCTCTCTCTCTCTCTCTCTCTCTCTCTCTCTCTCTCTCTCTCTCTCTTTCAGTAATTGTATTGAGCAGCCTTTCCAATTCAAAGTACTCTCTCTCTCTCTCTCTCTCTCTCTCTCTCTCTCTCTCTCTCTCTCTCTCTCTCACTCACACACATACAGTAACTGTATTGAACATTTTTAATTCAAAGTCCGTGGTATCTCTCTCTCTCTCTCTCATATACAGTAATGGTCCTGATTTACGTTTCCAAATCAAAGTGCCTGCACTCTCTCTCTCTCTCTCTCTTAATTGTGTTTCGAGTAACATTTCTGGTTTAAATTACCCTCTCTCTCTCTCTCTCTCTCTCTCTCTCTCTCTCTCTCTCTCTCTCTCTCTCTCAGTAAGTGTTTCAGTAACATTTCTAGTTCAAATTAACCTCTCTCTCTCTCTCACTCTCTCAGTAAGTGTTTCGAGTAACATTTCTAGTTCAAATTAACCTCTCTCTCTCTCTCTCTCTCTCTCTCTCTCTCTCTCTCTCTCTCTCTCTCTCTCTCTCTCTCTCACCTCCCACCTAATTTCCGATGTCACTGTGAGGTCTTTATGTCAAAAGCCGTAGCGCGAGACTCGTCTGCTCTCTCACACTGGAATTTCCATTGAGAGCGCGAAATCGAGGAAGGAGAAGGAGAAGAGGAAGGAGGAGGTTCAAACAGACCTTCTGAGACGACTTTTCTCTTCCACAAAAGGAAGACGACTCTTGCCAGAACTTTCATAGATTCACTCGATGATCAAAATACAAATGGAGGAGCCTCCGATATTATTTTCGCCACTCGGGAAGAAATCGTCACGAGATCTTCGTCGAAGACTGTTGGCGTGCGCAGCTTTGACTGCGGTTATTTGAATGAAGTGATTGCTGATTCGAGATGATTACGTAAGCTTTATTGGAACTATTCAGTTAGAGGGTGTGATAGTATGGATTCTGTGTTATAGGTGTGAGATGCCTGTTTACATACCGTATAGCTTTGATGATAATTTTTTCCGATGAAAAGATTTCACTGAGCTGAGTTTGTTCTGTTTGCTTTCCCATTACGGTAAATAATTATGTGGCGGTAATTATTTGAATCGGAGGAATCTCAAGTTTTAAGTTCGATCAACTTCGCCTTTCGTTAATAATTACTTTCTATATAAGTTATATAAGTTTAAGAATTTCGTCTGAACGCCTTATGAAATGACCCCAAGTCACGATAAGTTTTTTGAATAATTTTTCAAATTAGAAGCGAAACGAAGAAATTAGTTTTTAGATACAAGAAGCGGTCTGTGCCTAAAGGAAAAGCGAGACTTCAGGGTGAAGGAAAAGATTTTGGGGGTGGGGGCGTGTCTTCTTAGGGAACGAGAGACCCTCTTCTTAGGAGAGAGCAAGTTATAGAATCCAAGGCTTCTGTCTCCCATTTCTGAGGTTAGCCGCCTTGTTAAAAGAAATGACTAAAACATAAACTTCTGGCCGATGAAGAAAGTAGCCAAGGCCAGTGCGGTGCATAAACTCATGTTCTCAGAGTGGAATTTATGTACTTTTATGAAATGCAGAGCTAGATGAGCCAACAAGTTGGTGCTGGGTTTCGATTATTTAGTCATAAGAAGACCTAAAAGAATCACGGCCTTTACACTGTACCTAGGGATACAAACCGAGCTAGAAATGTACATAGCCTATGTTGTCTTTCTTTATGTTAAAAATAAATTTGAAATTATATTTCTTTCTCTCTGATGGTGCATCAGAAATATCTGATTAAAGTAAATTGTGACGTGAATTTCCTTTTGAAAATTTTGTTTCAGATATTGGTTTGTTAGATAGTGAAGAAGTTAACTGTATTGAATACTAAAGCCGTCGCATCACGTGTAACAAATGTTACTTTTCTATCAATAGCAAATAAATTTGTATTTGAAGAGGCTATCGCCATGAGTTTCTTCTAGAAACTCTAGAGAGCAGTTAATCAGCACTACTGAGTGGTGGCTGAAGAGGAGTCAAACTTGGACTGACTGCTCAAGAGTCTCGATGAAATTTGCAACAATCCCGAACAAACTGACTCCAACCTTCCAACCTCCATAGATAACCAGATGACCCACCTGCACCTACAACAATGTTGCTAATGAAAGTTAGTTTTTTAGATCAGAAGAATCTCTCCTAAAAGTCAAAACTTGTCGCCTGAGCATTTACAGGGAAAAATGACACCATCGATTGAAAAAACTTGGAAACTTGAGATAGAAAATTATTTCTGAGCCTATGTGATTTTTTTTCCTTTTAAGAAAGTTAAAAATAAATAAATTTCATTGAAAAAGGTTAAGAAATTACATTGTTTTCCTATACTTTTTTGTTTTAGAATTGAATATAGAATTTAGGCCTAAGGCTAACCGCTGGGACCTATGAAATGGAGCATGAAACTGAAATTGGCAGTAAAACGGTATGAAAGATTTTAATTTTGTTTGTCATTAGAGAGGAGATGGTGGAAAGTTAGATAGAAGAAAGAGATTATGAAGGAAGGTACAGTTAGGAATGAAAGGACGCTTAAATTACCTGAAATGCCTACAGTGCACATGCACATGACGGCAAATTTTATATTTTCATTTTATCAACAAATGCCGGCGTGTTAGGCCGCAATAGTGTTTTATTTGAGGCCATGAAAAGGCTACTCATTCATATGTCAAGAGCCCTTCAAATTAAAACTAAACTATTACTAAACAGGAAACTTAATGAATCACCTAAAAGTGAATACCACTTTCAGAAACACTAATTTCATCTTCACAGAAAAGGTGTTGACACCGGTCTACCCTTGTTGCATGAATAATAGAGACGCGAAGATAAAAGTGACTTGAGTAGCCCACTTTCCCTTCAGCTCGTGTGTTCCAGTCGAAGGCAATGAATGAGACGAGAGACGAAGGGTCCAGAAGCGACAAAGCCGGAAATGTCATTTGCATCCCTGAAGACAATGATATTCAAGATGGAGGAGGAGGAGAAGAAGAAAAACCTGTCGTGTTTTTCTCTCCCACAGAATGGAGGAGAGAAGATCCGGGAAATAACAGAGGGGAGGAAAGGAAGGGGAGAGAGTGAATAATAATTATAAGGTAGCGATTAAGGAACCGCGGCCTCCTTCATTGTCTCTCGGGAGATGTACTGGAATATGGCGGAGAGATTTCAGAGAGGTTTTCATTCTGCGGCGGTTCCTTCTTCTCTGCTTTCATTCGTGGGATGAGAGAGAGAGAGAGAGAGAGAGAGAGAGAGAGAGAGAGAGAGAGAGAGAGAGAGATCCTTTTGGAGTGGGTTATTCAGATATTGTTAATGGTTCCAGGTAGGGAATATTGCTTCCAGTTTACATCTGTGAATATTTCACCTGATATTCCCACTTCGAATTCCGCCTTCATTACTCAATAAACCCTTCCCTTTCAGGCTATAAATGCCGAGGCTCTGGGAAACAAGACTCAAAGAAGTTTGATTTTGGTTTTTATAATCTAATCGTGTACATTATTGTCGATTTACCTGTATACCCCCGGTTACAGTGAAGTCTCGTATCATCATATGTAATATTTCCAGAGGTTGAAAGGACAATAATATTGTTTTGCAGCGTTTTGATCTATTGAATAAGTCTGTGGCATTTTATATGGTTATTTTCATGTTTTTCTTGTTTCTTAATTTTTCTGATAATATTCAACCGGATTTTTAGTTTTCTGTGAAAGAAAACTATTGTGACGACTTTGTCTGTCCGTCCGCTCTTTTTCTGCCCGTCCTCAGATCTTAAAAACTACTGAGGCTAGATGGCTGCAAATTGGTATGTTGATCATCCACCCCCAATCATCAAACATACCAAATTGCAGCCCTTTAGCCTCAGTAGTTTTGATTTTATTTAAGGTTAAAGTTAGCCGTAATCGTACTTCTGGCACCGCTATAGGTACCAACAGCACAGGCCACCACCGGACCGTGGCGGAAAGTTTCATACGCTATACAGAAAACTCTATAAAAAACTTGATTAATTTTTACTTTTCAAAAACTTTTTTTTTTTTTGTATAATTTTTTTTTTTTTTTTGTGATTTTATATTTAACTTGATGTTTACTTTTCACAATTTTTGTGGACAAAATAATAATTTTTCAGCGTGGGGGTTTACAGTCATATTATAACAGATGCAAGTATTTCTTCCTTCCTCGGGTGATAAAACTGTTTTCCACAGGGCTAGTTATTTTCCTATATCTCTGAGGATTACAGAACATTGTCAGTAACTCTCTTGCGATGTTATTCTCTCTTTTCTTTATCAGTTTATATATACACATATATACATATACATATATATATATATATATATATATATATATATATATATATATATATATATATATATATATATATATATATATATATATATATATATTTTTAATTCTGACCAAAAGACAGAAAAAAATCTTGAAATCAGGTTATGGTGGCCATAACAAACAGAGTTCAAATAACCCCATTGTTCTTAGCCCAGCTGTACACGATTTACCTCCTGATCGACTGACCTAGCTTTCGGTAAACAAACATTGAGGCACACCTTTAACAGATATTCTCTTTTTATCATTTTTCCCGCAGGTACAATGCGTTAAAGCCTTTATCACCAGGACCTCAGTAAGGATTCCTGGATTCCTATCAGGAGTTTTTTTTATAGCTGAGGCATCAAAGCCTTTGACGGGAGGGCATTCTGTGAAGTTCGGAAGTTGTGCAGTAAGTGAACCATGTCTGTTTTCGGATTTCCGTCCCACTTCCACTTCAGAAGAGGCCTTTTGCCTTTGACTGCTGTTTTATTCATTTATCTTTTTTTTTTCTATCAGTGGGTGTTGGAGTTGACTTTGTAAACGACGCTGGTGGCTTCAGAGCTTCGACTGATGTGAGGCGGCCGACCATAAGCAAAGGAAACTGTGTCTTTCAAATGAGTGTTTTTTTTTTTTTTTATTGAGGGGCGAAGTTCGCTTTTTTTGGATTTTACCTTTAATCCTCCTATTGCGTCGCTCGCGCAAACAATGGCTCGCGTTTTTGGGTGTCTGTCTAAGGTGTAATTGTACGTGCGTATGAAGGCGTACAGACATACTTGGGCAAATAGTATGTTATTCAATGTGGAGTTTACAAAATCCTGTTTCATGATGACGATAACATTTAAAAATATACCCAGTGAAAGAGGACACATACACGTTTTATACACATACAAACACACACAAATGTATATATATATACATGTGTGTGTGTATAGTATGTATATATACTATATATATATATATATATATATATATATATATATATATATATATATATATATATATATATATATATATATATATATATATATATATTTTTGTATTTATGCCATTTCAATACAAAAACAACCTGCGATAGTTATTGATATGGCTGAAAGTTTTATTTTCCATTTTGCATTCTTAAACACATATCCCCTAATTAGAGAAATCATGGTAACTTTCTAAAACATTTGTAGGAAAAACATAAAGCTGCTTCTTCTTCTTCTTCTTCTTCTTCTTCTTCTTCTTCTTCTTCTTCTTCTTCTTCTTCTTCTTCTTCTTCTTCTTCTTCTTCTTCTTCTTCTTCGTTTAACTTGCGTTTTCCCATTTTTTATATGGGGTAAGCACGATGCCTTCTTTTGAAGGACTTTGATTTGGCGTTGGGGTAGACCGTAGCCTCGATCGGCTGCCCTGCCTAAAATATAAGATTATTTATGGAAAAGTTTTTCTCAACGTTTTTATTTGCATACAAATGGTATTTTAATTGTCATTACAATAGCATAAAGGAAATTTATGGCCCAGCTCACAATCTGTATTAAAATTTTCACAATATGATCATTATATTATAATTATATGGTATGGAAATTCTCGTTATCTTGAAAATGTCAGGTAAAAGGAATGTTTGATTGTACATTTTAATTTTATTTTACTTTTACTCTTTACTCTTTACTATTTTGATTCTGAAGATTAGTTGTGTACTAAAATCGTTTCTTAAATTTACTGTCTCTTCCTACTTATGATATTCAATAATATTATGTCTTCTATTTCATTTCTGTAAAACGTTTCATAAGTTTACTGACCTCCTACTTATAATATCCAATGATATTTTGTCTTCTATTTTAAAGTATTTTCATCTTTTATGGCTTAACATCTATTGTCTAACTAGAAAGTAGTTTTTTTCATTACTGGAACAGTAAAGAATTCGTCTCCACCTTGTGCTTTAAACATTATATTCAGTTAGGTTTAATACTATATTCAAATTCCTTTTATTGCCAGTGTTCATAAACATCGCAGAATTTATCACATTTTTCCTTCTTATTTCAGTGGTGATGATAAGGATAAGGCTTTTTGGTGTAATACTTGGTTATCTCAAAGAATTTAATAGTGAAAATGCTGCAGATTTTGCTCAGTTGGTTCCGCTAAAGCCTCTAGTCAAGCGATAACCTATAAAGCTTGGTCACCTTACAGAATATGAACTGATTCTGTATCGTATTGTCTGAAACGTAAAGGTTTGTAAAGCTTCCGGTAGAAATTCGGTGGCTTCATTTGAACCACCATAGTGGCAATTAAGGAATTTATTAACTTTTCTTGATACTCTCTCTCTCTCTCTCTCTCTCTCTCTCTCTCTCTCTCTCTCTCTCTCTCTCTCTCTCTCTCTCTCTCTCTCTGAGGTAGTTCGAAGACAGACAGAAATTATGGAGTCCTTAAACGAAGTTGAAGCTCAAGAGTTTGAAGGAGTTTATCGAGAGAACTTGGACTTCGAAATATGTCTGTCAGGGCTCATTCGGATTGGTTTAGGGGTCCTGTCTTTATAGGGTCGAAGCCCCCTGCCCTGTCTCTCCCTCTCTCTGGTCAGTATCATGCATTCTGTACCCATACTTTGCGTTCAATTATTTTATTTAGTTGCACTGACTAAGCTGGTATCGTACGCCATTCAAATGTCATCTGTTGGAAAGCTTTTCCCCCAAATATGTAATCGATATTTTCTGCAAATTTTTTATTTACAGGTGAAAATAAGGGAAATTGTAATTCATAAACATCTTATTAAATTATTATATTTTAAACGAAGAATGTAGGTCAACTTTGCGGATTTCAGTACGTATGAGATACATACGCACACACCTACACATACACATACGTTATTCATTGCAATAATAATAATAATAATAATAATAATAATAATAATCAATAATCATCATCATCATCATCATCATCATCATCATCATAAATATTATTATTTTTTTTTCTATCAGAGTCATCCTATTCGACTGGGTGCTTTTTATAATGCTGGGTTCCGGGTTGCATCCTGCCTCCTTAGGAGTCCATCACTTTTTCACTATGTGAGCTGTTTCTAGTAGCGAACTTTTCTGCATGAGTCCTGGAGCTACTTCGGCATCTAGTTTTTCCAGACTCATTTTCAGGGATCTTGGGATCGTGCCTAGTGTTCCTATGATTATGGGTACAATTTCCACTGGCATATTCCATATCCTTCTTATTTCTATTTACAGGTCTTGATACTTATTAGTTTTTTCCTCTTTCTTTCTCATCTGCTTTGGTGTCCCATGGTATTGCGACATCAATGAGTGATACTTTCTTCTTGATTTTGTCAATCAACGACACGTCTGGTCTATTGGCACGTATCACCCTATCTGTTCTGACACCATAGTCCCAGAGGATCTTTGCCTGATCGTTTTCTGTCTCTCCCTGAGGTTGGTGTTCGTACCACTTATTACTGCAAGGTAGCTGGTGTTTCTTGCACAGGCTCCAGAGGAGGGCTTTTGCTACTGATTCATGCCCCTCTTTGTACTGGTTCTATGCAAGCACCGGACATTCGTTTGCTATGTTGGTTGGTCTCGTCTTTCATGTTGCCCTTCCTGCATGTGGGTGAGATGTTATTTCCATCTATTGTTCTTTGGACATATCTTGTTGTTAGGGCCTGATCTTGTGCCGCTGTTATCATTCCTTCTGTTTCCTTCTTGAGTTCTCCTCTCTGTAGCCATTGCCATTTTTTCATCGCTGGCCAGTTCTTTAGTCTGTCTTATGTATTGTCCGTGCATTGGTTTGTTGTGCCATTCTTCTGCTTAGCTTTTCATTCTCCTGTCTTTGTATATTTCTGGTTCTTCGTCTGTTTTTATCAGTCCTTCTTCCCATGCACTCCTTAGCCACTGGTCTTTACTGGTTTTCAGACATTGCCCAGTACTCTGCTCTCGATGGTGACGTAGTCCTCTGTGCTTAGTAGCCCTGTCCCCACTTCCTTTCGTTTTGTGTATGGTCTGTCTGTATTTGCTTTTGGGTGTAGTGCTTTGTGTATTCTCATGTGATATTATTATTATTATTATTATTATTATTATTATATTATTATTATTATTATTATTATTAAACTACCTTGCCTACCCAAGTCATTAAGTCTCAGGAGAAGAGTAATGAGATCCATTATTATGAGTGAAGGCCACTTACGTCTTCACGAATGAAGACTGCACACGCCTTCGTGACAAAGTTTGTCTGAAATAGTTGTCACAAACGACGATAATTTCATTTACCTTTCGTCTGAAGTTCAATTGGTGTCACTTTTGGGTGAAATTTTATCTACTCGCGGAATTCTTACTTAGAGAGATACTTAGATAGACAGATAAATAACCCACCTTAAGGTTTTGCATTATCACTATAAAAAGAATATTGATCATTTTATACTTGGGTTAATATGGATAACTTAATGGTTCGCGTTTGGTAGATCACAATAACTTTTTATGTATAGAATCTTTGCAAAACTACCATAAAAACTGTCTAAACTTGATGGCCTGTTTTCTTTTGAGGTTAATTATATTTCCATTCGTGATCCAAATCTGTATTTATAGTAATCATCACAGATGAATACATACGTCAATAGGTGCTTGCACTCATTTATTTAAACTCTCTAAAACATTCACAAGCACACTTTCACTCCCATTGCTAATATCGCCCCCCCCTCTCTCTCTCTCTCTCTCTGCATCATCAGAGTGTCCAAGTTTCCTTGACGGAAGGACAGTAATTATGAAGTCCTGTAACTCGGTTACGATAGGACTCCTTGGTAGGGGTTATTGACAAGTAGGACTCTTAGGTGTGATTCAGTTGGAGTCCCCAGGACCTGTCACGTTGAAATGACTTTTCTATGTCTATCTGTCTGTCTGTGTGTCTGTGGGTTCTCATTCTAAAATAAACAACACTTCTTTTAGGGTAGACAGTTGTCCGTGCCACTTGAATGTTCATGTAGCTTTCTTATAGTATGTGTGCATGCTGTGTTTATAATACTTAGTAGTTAATTTCATCAGAATTAAAGGGAAAAATAAAAAAATTTTTAACAATTTCTTTGAGAAAAGATACGAAGAAAAACACAAACAAGAAAACAAAAGTTTAATTTCCTGAAATGAAAAAGCTGAGGAATCATTCCCTCCGTAATCATTGTTGATCAAATTTTATTAACATGTTTAGCATTCAGAAGTTCCATATATATATATATATATATATAATATATATATATATATATATATTATATATATATTATTATTATTTATATTATATATTAAATATATATATGTATGTATACAAGTCATTAAGTCTCAGGAGAAAAGGAAAAATAAATTAAACTATTCAAGTTATGATGTTTATTTTTCAACAATGAATCAAGTCAATACTTGTTTGCAATTTGTTGGTACCAGCCTTTAAACGACGATCTGCATAAAATTTACCTTGTATTGAACCATGCAAAGCAGTGTTTTCACATCTTCAACTGAAATGTTTGATGCCTTTCAAGATTTTTTCAGTTTTGGAAACAAAAAGAAGTCACTAGATAAATCACCCACTATAAGGTGGATGCAATGATTTCCCAAAAAAATATTGATCATTTTATCTTGGAGCGCCATAGCCGGGGCATTGTCGTGATGGAAAAGGTTCGCCGATTTTCCTGGACGTTTTCAATCACTTTTTCTTGTAGAATTTTTCAAAACTACCATAAAATAATCAAATTGATTGTTGTTTTGTTTTCAAGGTTAATTATAAAATTTCCATTGCATCCCAGAAAACGTGGCCATAGACCTTCACTCTTGGACGTTCTGATTTTGCAATATGGGGCCCTTCCACCCCTTGGCAGCCACTGTTTTGATTGAGTTTTATCTTCTAAATCATATTGGTAGAGCCACTTTCATCACCCGATTCTATCTAGAAATGCTTCAGGGTCTTCATCCCTCTTGTTCAAAATCATGTTGAAAGGCCTCCCTTGTTTGCTGCTGATCAGGGCGGAACAGCTTTGGGACCCACCTGCAAAAAAGCTTGCTTAGCCCCATAGGACCACTAGAATTGTATAAGCTGAGCCAACAGAGATATTAAGGGTATCGGCAACTAATTCAGTGGTAATTTGCCTATCCTCTTCAATCAGGTTGAAATGCATCAATTTTTCTTCTGTCTGTGGGTGGGTTCTCATTCTAAAATCATTTTCAACATCGTCTCTTCCACTTCTAAAACAGTTATCCATTTGTAGGTGGTTGATTTCTTTGGAGCATTTATAAACTTGCTGTGCAAAGCATCGATGATTTGACTGTTCTTCTAGTCTTAATTTCACCAGGAATTTGATGTTTGTTCGGGCCTCGAAAAATTGTTGGAAAAAACTCGAGTGAGTGCTAACTTCAGACTACTGGTACAGCATTGTTACATGCATAACACAAACCTGTTCAAAACAAAATAAAGACTATTTTCTGAAATAACAAAAGCAGTTGTAATGAAAACATTCCCCTCCATAAACTTAGTAGATATGGATGTTTTAACATGAACAATTTGAAGTCTCCCCCTATATATATATATATATATATATATATATATATATATATATATATATATATATATATATATATATATATATATATATATATATATATATATATATATAAACCATACATGAACATGTTTATATTGTAGCCTGTATATAGAGATAGATAGATGGATAGATAGATGCCTGTTTCCATTAGCATCGAGTAACCTTTTAACTTTTCGATTTGCTGGTATGTTTTTGATAAGCTTATAATTCCATGTCTTAAATCCGAGTGAAATTCTTACTTACACGCGTAAGGTTAATGTGTGGGTGCCCTATATCAGGATGTGCTTATGCATACATACATACATACACACACACACAAACACACACACACACACACACACACATATATATATATATATATATATATATATATATATATATATATATATATATATATCTCACACAGCACACTGTAGGCATTACCCTCGCAGCGTCCCTTCTGCCCCAACTGCAACCCCTTTCATTCCTATTACTGTACCTCTGTTCATAATCTCTTTTTTTTTTCTTCTTACTTTCCACCCTCTCCTAACAATTAATTCATGGTGCAACTGCGAGGTTTTCCTCCTGTTACACCTTTCAAACCGTTTTACTCAACTTCAGTTTCAGCGCAGAATGACCTCATAGGTCCCAGCGCTTGGCCCTTGGCCTAAATTCGATATTCTAGTTCCAGTTATATGTATATATATATATACCGGGTTTTTCGAAATTAGAGCCCCCCCCTCCACAGAACAAATGGAAAGTTATGAAGTTTTCTGCTATGGCCTATCTACAAGTACATTATTTTAAGTTTCTATTAAGCTATTTTTCATTTTACATTTCTTGTATTTTCAGACTGAGTGATGGAGTTAGATACAGCCATGGCTAACGACTCAGATGAAATCAGATGGATTGACCGAATCCAGGCTATAACCTTCAGAGAGGCCAGGGATGCTGGCGCATCCTCCGTTTCACGTTCCTGGATAGCTAAATACATTAAAAGAGATAAATCATTTGTTAAAAGAAACTGGAACAAAAATCCATGACTGTCACCGCAAAAAGAGTGAGAATCTTTGAAGGCCTGAAGTCCTTTCTCAGGAGTCAAAAGACATCATAGCAGAGGCAGTGGGTAGAGCAAGAAAGTCTTTACGTAAATTGGCACTTGAACTAGAAACAAAAAGGGGAAAGAAGAGAAGATATAGTGGTGTATATCGTGAGTTGAAAAAATCTGGTATCAAGCCATTTCATGTTATCAGCAAGCCCAACATCACTCAGCAACAGAGAGAAGACCGTGCATGGTTTTGTGGTTCATTTCTTAAAGATTGGGATGAATCTGACTTTCTCCATGTTGCTGCACCAGATGAATTTTTCTTTTACACAGTCAGGAAGCCAAATCATAAAAATGACATCATTTGGGCTGTAAAGTTGGATGATATCAGTGATAACGTGCGCTATCGCTAAGTTGTGAAATTTCCTGAATGTTTGGGAATTTTTCTCTGTTTCACAGCCAAACGGTTAATGTGGATCATCAAAGAAAAAGGACAGTCATGGAATGGCGAATACTTAAGAGAAACTGTGCTTACTGGTGGAGTATTTCCTTTCCTCAAAGATAGTGAAAATGTGTTATCTGTTGAAGAAGTCACATTTTTGCTTGATAAGGCACCATGTTTCAAGGCTTTTCAGACACAGGAGCTGCTTCGAAACAGTGGTATCGATTTCTTCTCGTCAAGCGAATTTCCAGGTAGCTCCCCTGACCTTAATGTGTGTGAAAACATTGGTAGTATCTTAAAGGATCGTGTTGAAGCGCTCACAGTGAACTATGATGGTATACCAAGCCTCGACGACCTGTGGAGAGAGGTGACCGAAGTGCTCAGGGAAATGGAGTTTGAGTCTCAGCTTTTTTTGCAACATTATGAAATCATACCCCTCAAGAATGCAGGCTGTTGTACAGGCAGATGGAGGCCACACAAAATATTAAATACTCAGAGAGAAACTTAAATATATACCTGTGCTGAATTACTTTTGTTTTTGTCCATATCAATTTTAGTTTATGCTGTAGAGGGCGGGGCTCTAATTTCAAAACACCCTGTATACAATATATATATATATATATATATATATATATATATATATATATATATATATATATATATATATATATATATATATATATATATATATATATATATATATATATATATATATATATATATATATATATATTTATTTGTGTGTGTGTATGCATGTATATTTATATACTGTATATATTATGTATATTTATTTATATACTATATATATTATGTATATATATATATATATATATATATATATATATATATATATATATATATATATATATATATATATATATATATATATATATATATATATATATATATATATATATATATATATATATAATATTAAGCTTATCTCAATGTAAAGATAAATCCAGGTGTCCTGGAAGGCTTAAATAAAAAAAGTTACTATACAGGAAAAAACTATAGTTGAAATATTAATCATAGATATTAAATACTAAATCACATTCTTAACTGACTGAAAGCTACTGTGCCCATTTAGGAACACCTGAGTGGCCAGTTGTGAATGCGCAGGAACCAGTAGCTGTTCACCCATTAAATAAACATCAATGTTAATCCTTCCACAAAAAACCAGAATGAAGAAAAGCCCAGGAAAGTAGAACAGTTGCTGAAATAGTATTTCAATTTCACGAAATGCCTTTTAATGCCTTTTTCTCAGAGTTATTTTTCTGATTCCCCGAACATCAGCGCTTGATTTCCTCGCGTGGCCTTGTTGGGTTTTGAGTCTTATCTCTCTCTCTCTCTCTCTCTCTCTCTCTCTCTCTCTCTCTCTCTCCATGACGTCACGAATGTCATATTTCGTCATATCGGGAAGTTCTTTTGAAGGTTTTCTGTTTGCTTAGCGTTAATATCTTTTATGCGTTGGACTTCTACATTTCGTTCATCAAATGTCATTGGATACAGTGCATTGAGAAATTCTCGTTATTGTCTGACACACACACACACACACACATATATATATATATGTAATATATATGTATATACATATTTATATATATATATATATATATATATATATATGTGTGTGTGTGTGTGTGTGTATGCATATATATATATGCATATATTTATATATGTATATATATATTTATATAAATTATTAATCAGTCTTTTGTTAATGGCTTATAAATAAAGCCGTTTTCACCCAGTCTTTCAGTTTTAGTTTTCGGTAAAAGAAAACTATTATGCCGGCTTTGTCTGTCCGTCCGCACTTTATTCTGTCCGACCTCCTTCTGTCCGCCCTTAGATCTTAAAAACTACTGATGCTAGCGGGCTGCAAGTTGGTACGTTGGTCATCCATGCTCCAATCACCAAACAACAAATTGCATTTTTTTTTAAATTTAAGGTTAATGTTAGCTATAATCGTGCTTCTGGCAACGATAGAGGATATGCCACCACGGGGCCGTGGTTAAAGTGTCATGGGCCGTGGTTCATGCAGCATTATACCGAGACCACCGAAAAATAGATCTATTTTCGGTGGCCTTGATTATACGCCGTAGCGGCTGTATAGAAAACTCGATTGCTCCGAAGAATCTTCGGCGCGTATTTCACTTGTTTTTTACTTGTTTCCTGTGGTCATGAGATACATGCATGTATGCCTGTATGTATATGTATGTACATTAAGAGTGTATTTCGTTTTATGTGTACCTTCAAAAACATTAGTCACTATGAACGAATCGATGCCAGCTGAACATATTGACAATGACCGATACTTAAAATTTTATCAAAGTTTTCTTTTAGAATCTTGATAAATGGTGGGCAGTGTAGTCTTACTGCATATAATTTTTCGTTTTCATCTGTTCCAGTAATAGATTTAACACTAAAATTACCATTTTTTATTATAGTTAGTATATGCAACCAACGTCAAAACATCGACGATAAATAGCATAAATAGCACAGGAGATATATTATAATACTCTTAAGTCTGATATTGCCAGATTTTGATATCCTCAAAATTTCACACGAAAACGACCTCATTGGGGCGTGGCGCCGACAGTGCACCTCAAGCAGTGCACTGTAGAATATACTTAAGGTCATTTGTGGGGTCCCTTCGGCTCCTAGCTGCAACCCCTTTCATTCCTTTTGCTGTACCTCCGTTCTTATTCTTTTCCTTCCATTCTACTTTCCACCCTCTCCTAACAATTGTTTCCTAATGCAACTGAGAAGTTTTCCTCCTTTGCACCTTTAAAATCTGTTTACTCTCAATTTCCTTTTCAGCGCTGAAAAACCTCATAGGGCCTATGGCCTTTGGCCTAAATTTTATTTTCAATTCATTCCATAAGAGAACGAAAAGTAGAGAATTAAAGCAATCCATTGACATTATAACACAAATAAAAGCTAACCAGAAGGATGGAGATTAGCACAGAAAAGGCAGACAGATTTGTTAAAATCTGTTAGGAAATGAAAGTAGACTGATAAGCCTTATGATTAAAAAAATGGACAGGATCTAAAAGAATACAAGTGATAGTGTTTTAGCTGATTAAAACTCCCCTGGAGCGTCCAGACAAAAGCCTTTTGTAGACACTGGCCCTGACAATTGTTAATAACTGGAGTCTGAAATGTCAGAAGCACATGAGGAAAATGGGATATTTTGGGAATGCTGCATAGAGCATAAAATGTGACTCCCCCTCTCTCTCTCTCTCTCTCTCTCTCTCTCTCTCTCTCTCTCTCTCTCTCTCTCTCTCTCTCTCCCAGTTCGTATGCGTAGCTGAAGAAATATTTTATGATTGCTCTATTAATGTTTGCTTTGTAAGATCATCAGTTATCAGCCAAATTAAAATCGGAAAATCTGGTTATAAAAGAGTCTAGATGACTAAAATAAATCATGGTCAAAATGGCAATGCTCATTCAATATTACTCCGATAATTTTGTTAAATATGTGGAGAGAGAGAGAGAGAGAGAGAGAGAGAGAGAGAGAGAGAGAGAGAGAGAGAGAGAGAGAGAGAGAGAAACAAACAAAGCTACCTTCAGTCTTGGCTGAAACTTC
>NC_089747.1:44212289-44214789 GCF_040412425.1 Macrobrachium rosenbergii | reverse complement strand
GAATTCTCTTCCTTCTTTACTGTTCCATCCGTAATCCCAATCTTAACCTTTTTTTAGGAGGCAGGTCTGTTTTTTCTCTTAATCCTCTTTCTCTTTTCGCCTAAGCCTTGGCTAAACAGAATTAGTTGGTTACCTTAAAATAAGTCTGCCTTGAACCAACACAAGTCCTTATCGAAAATGCAATGAGGAGTCTTATGTGGACCTCTGATCTTTTTACCGAATACACACCGATGATTAAGCAAAGGCATCGGAGTGTGCTAGTTATGGCGATCTCTCACTGAACGTCGCTTCCAAAATGGATTTATTATTAAAAACAATGACATTCCTTTAAAAGCTGCACTTTTAAATAAGCAGTATTATAACACACATTACTGTAGCTCACTTACTGATGAACTTACGCTTTAAGGAACTAATATAATTTCATATAATTTCATTTTTAAGGCCACATCATACCTATTTTTGCCTATTGAATTTTCTCAGATATCCAGAAATCGGTTGGAAATCAAGGCATAAACACGACATTTCTCGATTTGATTGAAGGAGAGGTCAGACAACTTGACAATCGTCTCGAACCTCCGGAAGGAAGGAACGTGACCTCTGAAGTTTTTGGGAAAGCGTTCATTTGGCCCAGTTTAGTATGCAGGCGTTGAATATATTTTTTTTTTTTTTTTTTTTTTTTTTTTTTTTCTTTTTGTCCAGTGCGAGGGATGCACAGGTCCGGATGTGCATACTCGTTTACGTACACAGACGCGCTCTCTCTCTCTCTCTCTCTCTCTCTCTCTCTCTCTCTCTCTCTCTCTCTCTCTATCTCTCTCTATATATATATATATCTATATATATATATATATATATATATATATATATATATATATATATATATATATACTATATATATATATATATATACATACATACATACTCTCTCTCTCTCTCTCTCTCTCTCTCTCTCTCTCTCTCTCTCTCTCTCTCTCTATATATATATATATATATATATATTATATGATAAATGCTATGACTGATAAAGAAAACCTGGAGATTTCCCAACTATTCTTTCAAATGGAAAACTGGAGATGCGAATAAAAAGAAAAAAAAATTAAATCCCGCCCTCTTTATCTCAAGGTTCTTGGAGAGTTGCTGAACACGAGACGAAAATAAACGAACACTTTCTTAGCGCTGAGACTTTTCTGCTCAACTAAATTAAAAAGTTCATGAAATTAAAAGAAAAGAAGCAGCGTGTGATGTCGCCATGACAGAAATCCTCTGGCGCAAAGAGAGAATCGGAACGAGGGAGACATTTGCTGGACGAGGGATTGAGAGGAGAAAGACGACCCTCTGACTGACATTCAGCCGCTGTTGATCATATCGGTGGTGTTGCTCTTCGGTTCCCATTCTCTGTTGCTCGTCGGGGGATTTTTAATGGAGAAAATAGAAAATAGCCGTGCATTTTTGAAAGGTGTTCAAGGGAAAACATTTGATCTTAGGTGGGTTGAAACAATAAAATATCCATACCTAAAGAACGTCTTTAGCCTGATTTTGGCAAAACAAGTTTTCAAAATATTCAAAATATAAATAAATTTCAAATAAAAAGTTTTAGATTGTCTGAACCAATAGAATATCAATATCTAAAAGAACGGTTTTAGTATGATTTTGCCCCCCCCCAAATTAAATTATTCAAAACATAAACGAAGATCAAAAAACATCATTAATAATTTCATTCCTTCGTAGATTACTGCCACTCCATCAGTAGGAATCAGAGCTGCGGACTTAGTCATTAGGAAGGTTTTCTCTGGGCGTCTTCCCGGGCAATATGTTCTGGTCCGTGACCGAATCGAGACTTATTGCAGGTTAATCACCCCAGACCAACTCTCGATCGGGATGAATGGACCGAATTCGGGCTGGCACCTGCCTCATATATCTCTCATTTCAGGTCGGTTTAGGTAAGGGTGGTTGGAGGAGGGAGGGGAGAGGTAAACTTCTCGACATGGGGGTTGGGGGGACTTCTTGGTATGATTATGATGACGACTGCCCAGTACTTTCTCTCTACCTCTCCCTCTCGCTACGTATATTAGTGCCCATATGACTCTTCCACTCTACTCTTTGTTCAGTAAAGATTAGAACTTCCCCCACCCTCTCTCTCTCTCTCTCTCTCTCTCTCTCTCTCTCTCTCTCTCTCTCTCTCTCTCTCTCTCTCTCTCCCTATATTAGTGCGTATATCAGTTTTCTACTTTCCTCTTTGTTCAATAAAGATCAAAACTACCCCCCACCCCTCATAACTCTCTCTCTCTCTCTCTCTCTCTCTCTCTCTCTCTCTCTCTCTCTCTCTCTCGAGTATGACCTTCGAGGAAACAAGGGAATTAATCACACGTACAGTATGTGGAAAACTATGCATCATAGATTTAAAAAAGAATAATCAAAATTTTTATCCCTCATTAAATGAATATGTATATATATATATATATATATATATATATATATATATATATATATATATATATATATA
>NC_089747.1:44189789-44209789 GCF_040412425.1 Macrobrachium rosenbergii | reverse complement strand
TTTATATATGTTCCATATATATGATTGTGTGTATGATGATTTCTATCTTATTCATGTAGGTAATGTATGTAATTAGTGTACATTAGAACTTTTTATCTTTACGTCAGTGTTGGGAAATCCATTTGGTATAAAATAGTTACATGCTCAGTTCTCTTCATATTGTGAAGTTGATATGGAAGGTTCCGCCACAGAAATCTTTTTGGAAACTTGTTTATGGAACAGATTGCTAACACAAGGCCAACAAAAATGTCCACCTTTCATTTGCATCTAAATATGAGTCAGACATTTATTTCAGATCACGGCAGCGATTTGAACGTAAAAAGAAATACTAAAATAAAAATCGGCGGAATATATTTTTTCCAAAGGGAACTGTGAACACTTGTCAGTGATTTGTGGACTTCGTTGCTATTTTTTTAATTTTGGTCAAACTGGTATGCAACCAAAAAGTGACCCAGTGAACTTACTGGTTGCTCCCAGTCCCCTTCCATTCCTCTTTAGACTCTGTATGGTTCAGTGGATGATTAACCTGTAATAAGTCTCGGTGTGGCAATGAACGAGGACGAATCGCTTGATAAGACGGAGTTATAAATAGCGTTATTTCAAGGTTCTCCGACCTAATTGATATTGATGTCTCATTGCAATATGCAATGATAGCCACATGATTATTTTTACTTTCATTGCTGAAGGGACATCGAAATGCTTTTGTTTTGCAAGCAGTTGAGCTTGCATTTGCAGTTATTTGAAAATGTAAATAACGTTTAAAATAATGACTTACTTTAGTCATGATTAATGATGGGTAACGTTTCCACCTGAAACTAAATATGCCCATTTTTGATTATATGAATCAGAAATTTAATATATATATATATATATATATATATATATATATATATATATATATATATATATATATAATAAACATGCTCGTATGTTTCTATAAGCCCTGTATAATTAAATATATATTTAATCATAATATAATGATATACGAACGATTTGAATATATATATATATATATATATATAAACGTAAACATTCCATAATGTCAATAAAGTTTATTCTTTGTAATTACAAAGTCTACAGGTAGCGGTTTTATGGGCATATATAGGGAATATGGATGATATTAAAAATTTATATATCTTAGTTTATATATGACCACTATATGATTAATATATCTCCTATATATATATGAAGGTTATACTTATTTTACGTGGCTAAGTACCAATTGTTTGTGTGGGACCTGTTGTGTGGAATCCAACCACATGTATATCTATATGTCTGTCTAAATATATACCTCTACTTTTCACTGGCTGGACAAATACTCAAACAGAGCACAGCAGGTGCAAGCAACTCTTACCTCGTCAGTTGCAGCTAAGGGAAAACGGAAAGGAAGAAGAAATTTCAGGAACTTTGACGAAGAACTGCTGATGTTTTGAGGAAGGGAATTGGACGCAGTCATTAGCTGGCTTAACGAAGCAGGAGGAGAGATTCTCCCTTTGTTTTTCATTTTCCTTTGGAGTTCTTCTTCTTCTTCTTCTTCTTCAAACAAGACACGTTTGTTGAAGCATTTTTCGTCTTTCATTTTTATTGTTTTTTAAGTATTTAAAAAAATTAATTATATTTTCTTTTATATATTTAGTTTTTATCCTATTTTGTAACATACTAAAATGAATTGTAATTTTATTTATTTTTTACAATTATTATTGTACAAGCGTCCGGTGATTGCCATTTTGAAGAGATCTGTCTGCATTTATGAATAAATGCTAATTTTGCTCATTAAAAATGTTACGTTACATATCTGTTTCGGAAGTGTATAAAAATAAAATGAATCCCATGATTTTTAAAATTGTTTAAATTTAAAAATATTTTTACTTTAATTAAAAATTTTTAGGTTATCCTTTGGAATTTTGATCACTTTATTTTTTTTGAGCCTGATTGTAAACAAATGAATAAGCCCAGAATTTTTTTCTGAAGTTTTGTGATTTAGTGAATATTTAGTAAACTTTGTCAGTATAATCATTTTCCAATTTTGCTTCATGGAATTACAATACTTAACTTAAAACAAATCTTATAAAAATTGTTTTAATTCTTTCAAAACGAAGTAATTGTTTAGATCTTTAAATTCATTTTTTCGTGACATGAAATAAATAATAATTTCAAATCTTTCAAATGTCAACTGAAAATCAAATATTCTTCCATTTCGTATTTTTAATATAATTTTTATATTACAAAAATACAATTGAATTTCTCACTAACTAGATGTCAATATTTTTGCAACATTGGATACTGACCCTATGTTTTGATTTTGTTTTGTTTTTGTTTTTAATCCATGAACTATATATAATATATCGAATGGAAGGCCACTTTGCTCCCTGCAAAGGGAGCCTTCCATTGTTCTATATATATAATGGAGACAATATTTTATATATTTATAAATCGAGGACCTATTATATTACACTATAACATTTACTGTATATATATGTATTTATATATCTATATATAAATATATTACATACACTGTTATATATACACATATATTTAATATAATATCTGGTATGTATGTATATATGTATTTATATATGAAGAGACTTACATGACTTCTTTGTGTTTTTTCACTGTTACATAAAGATAAAGCTCTGTCTAAGTACTGTCTCTCACACACACACTCACACACTGTAATTGTATATATAACATACCTATTATATAATTAATATATATATATCTATATATCTCTTGCCTGTGTTTGTCTGTCTGTATGTAACATATTATTTTTCAGAGGCAATACACATATATATACTGTATATATATGTATATATATATATCTATATATATATATATATATAAGTATGTATGTATGTATTAGTGTACTTTAGAACTTTATCTTTAGTTCAAATGTACCTAAATCCATTTACATCTACAAATAGTCACATGCTCAGTTCTCTTCATATTGTGAAAAGGATATGGAAGGCTTCAGCCAACATTTCTTTGGAAACGCGATGTTTATGGAACAGATTGCTCCACAAGGCCAACAAAATGTCCACTTTCATTTGCATCTAAATTGTCTCGAGTAACATTTCAGATCTATTTCAGCGATTTGAACGTAAAAAAATATACTAAAATAAAAATCTCTCTCTATATTTCTTCCCAGTAATTGTCTTGTCAGTGATTTGTAATTGCTGTTTTTAATTTTGGTCAAACTCGCCCAACCAAAATATGACCCAGTTAACTGACTGGTTCTCTCAGTCCCCTTCCATTCTCTTGATCACAAAGCTTCGTGGATGATTAACCTGTAATAAGTCTCGGTGTGGCAATGAACGAGGACGCATTGCTCATAAGACGGAGTTATAAATAATTGTAGGACCAGATTCTCAGAGCTAATTGATATTGGATGTCTTATTGCAATTTCTCTAGCGACATGATTATTTTTACTTTGCTTGTAAGGGTCATCGGGCTGCTTTTGTTTTAAAGCTAAACATTTGCATTTATTTGGAAATGTAAATAACGTTTAAAATAGTGAGAACTTGTCAAGATTGATGGTGAAAATTTCTGAAACTAAAATTACCCATTATTAATATATGAATACTGATTTAATAATATATATATATATATATATATATATATATATATATATATATAAAATATATATATTATATATATAAAATTATATATATATATATATATATATATATATACGTATATATATATATATATATATATATATATATATACCTAGTCCATAATGTCAGTAAAGTTCATTCTTTGTAATCACTTATACCCCCTATACTGTATATATATATATATATATATATATATATATATATATATATATATATATATATATATATATATATATAATGTGTGTGTATATATATATAGTTTGTGTGTTTTTCTTTGTGCTAGTGTGTATGTTTGTATATGTATATTTATATGTCTGTCTAAATATATCTCTGTTGACAAATATCAAACACCAAGCAAATTATTATCTTCAGTTGCATAAAAGAAAAAAAATTAAAGAAATTTCAGGAACTTTGCGAAAGAACTGCTGATGTTTTCCTAATTTCTTCACGTAGTCATTAGCTAAGCTGAACAGGCCTAGTTCAAAATCTTCCTTTGTTTTTCATTTTCCCTTCTTCTTTTTCTTCTTTTTCTTCTTCTTCTTCTTCTGTCACGTTTGTTGAAGAATTTTTCGTCTTCCTTTCATTTTTATTGTTTTTTAAGTATTTTAAAAGTTTTAATTGAATGTTCTTATATTTCGTTTTTATTGTTTGTAACATACTAAACTGAATTTTAATTTAATTTTATTTTTCAATTATTATTATACAAACGTCAGGTGATTGCCATTTTGATAGAGATCTGTCTCATTTAATATGATAAATATTTTTTTTGTCTCATATTAAAATGTTGTTTACATATTTGTTTAACAGCACGTAAAAGATAGAACCCCCTCCTCTCTAGCTTTTATTAAGTAAATTTAAAGGAACACTTACTTTCAATTGATGCAAATGTTAAAGTGTCTTCACCTAGAATTTTAAATCACTTTATTCCTTTGACTTTCTCCTTTGATGTATAGCAAACAGAATAAGCCCATTTAACAAGTTATTTGATTAAGTGAATATTTAGTAAACAGAGTCGTATAATCATTTTGATTTTGCTCATGGAATTGCAGTACCAACAAAACAACGATAGAATAGTTAGTTATTATTTCAAAGTAACAGTAATTGTTTAGATCTCACAGCAAATTCATTTTTTTCACCAGAGGAAATAATAATCTCTCTTCTCATTCAAATGTCTACCTCAAAATACAGAAGGAAGTCATTGTGAGACCAGTAACTAATACCTGTTTTACAAAAATACAGACATGTAATTCCAGGGAAGTACCAGATTAAGAAAAGGAAACTCTCTCCTCTTTTTCAGTTTTGTTTTAGTAACATTTCTTTAAGGCCAATTTGCTCCCTATAAAGGAGTCTTCCATTGTTCTCCTGTCTGAATGGAACAATATTTTCTCCTTTTAAATGCCTCGAGTAACATTTCTTACACTCAGATTACCCCATTTCTCTCTCTCTCTCTCTCTCTCTCTCTCTCTCTCTCTCTCTCTCTCTCTCTCTCTCTCTCTCTCACACATATAGTAACTGTATTGAGTAACATTTTTAATTCAAAGTCCGTGGTAACTCTCTCTCTCTCTCTCATACAGTAGTGGTCCTGATTTACGTTTCCAAATCAAAGTGCCTGCACTCTCTCTCTCTCTCTCTCTCTCTCTCTCTCTCTCTCTCTCTCTCTCTCTCTCTCTCTCTCTCTCTCGTTAATTGTCTCGAGTAACATTTCTGGTTTAAATTACCCTCTCTCTCTCTCTCTCTCTCTCTCTCTCTCTCTCTCTCTCTCTCTCTCTCTCAGTAAGTGTTTCGAGTAACATTTCTAGTTCAAATTAACCTCTCTCTCTCTCTCTCTCTCTCTCTCTCTCTCTCTCTCTCTCAGCAAGTGTTTCAGCAGCCTTTCCAATTCAAATTAACCTCTCTCTCTCTCTCTCTCTCTCTCTCTCTCTCTCTCTCTCTCACCGTAATCTAGTTCAAATTAACCCTCTCTTCTCTCACCTTCCACCTAATTTCCGATGTCACTGTGAGGTCTTTATGTCAAAAGCCTTAGCGAGGGTTTCGTCCACTCTCTCACCGGAATTTCCATTGAGAGCGAGAAATCGAGGAAGGAGAAGAAGAGGGAGGAGGATCAAACAGACCTTCTGAAATGGCTTTTCTCTTCCACAAAGGAAGACGACTCTTGCCAGAACTTTCATAGATTCACTCGATGATCAAAATACAAATGGAGGAGCCTCCGATATTATTTTCGCCACTCGGGAAGAAATCGTCACGAGATCTTCGTCGAAGACTGTTGGCGTGCGCAGCTTTGACTGCGGTTATTTGAATGAAGTGATTACTGATTCGAGATGATTACGTAAGCTTTATTGGAACTATTCAGTTAAAGGGTGTGATAGTATGGATTCTATGTTATAGGTGTGAGATGCCTGTTTACGTACCATATAGCCTTGATGATAATTTTTCCGATAAAAAGATTTCATGGAGCTGGGTTTGTTTTGTTTGCTTTCCCATTACGGTAAATAATCATGTTGGGTAATTATTTGAATTAAGTGAATCTCAGGTTTTAAGTTCTATCCACTTCGCCTTTCAATTAATAATGGCTTTCTGGACTCTCGTTATATAAGTTTAAGAATTTCGTCTGAACGCCTTATGAAATGACCCCAAGTCACGGTAAGTTTTGAATAATTTTTCAAATTAGAAGGAAACGAAGAAATTAGTTTTCAGATACAAGAACCGGTCTGTGCCTAAAGGAAAAGTGAAACTTCAGGGTGGAGGGAAAGATATAGGCGTGGGGGCGTGTCTGCTTTGGGAAGCGAGAGACCCTTCTTAGGGGAGAGCAAGTTATAGAATCCAAGGCTTCTGTCTCCCATTTCTGATGTTAGCCTTCTTATCACCCTTTATTATCCCTTTACAGGATGCAAAACCTATAAATTTTGAAAGAAGGAAACAGAGATAGAAATGTACATAGCCAATGTTGTTTTTCTTTATGTTAAAAATTAATTTGCAAATGATATTGTCTTTATTCTCAGATGGTACATCAAAATGGAAGCATATCTGATTAAATGGAGGCATGAATTTCTCATTGAATTTTTTCGATTTATTTCAAATATATGGTTTGTTAGATATTGGCATCTCCTAGAAGTTAACTTTTAAATACTAAAGCCGGCCATCACATGTATGAAAATGTTATATTTCTATCAAGAGCACAATAGTTTTTTATTTGAAGAGGCTATCCGACAAGAGTTTCTTCTAGTGGCTAATAGGTCCCTAGGGGCTCTTTTTTCAGAAAATAAAACTGGTTCCCAGTTGTGATTAATGAATCTAATGACTTCGGTCAGCCCTGAGGCTGTTAAACTCAGGGGAAAGAAGACACCATCGCTGGAAACTAAAGCTTGTCATGACAGTTATTTCTGAATGATCGAATGTAATTTTGTTTCACATTAAGAAATTGAGTGGAATAACATTCAAGTTAACCATGTTGAGTAAATACTACTTGTGCTATACTTGTATTGTTTTTTTGTCAGAAGGTTAGATTACAAATAGAATTTAGTCAAAGGCCAACCGCTGGGGACCTATGAGGTCATTCAGCGATGAGACTGAAATTGACAGTAAAAAGGTTTGAAAGATGTAACAGGAGGAAAACCTCGCAGTTGCACTTTCTCAATATGAGAAAAATAAGAAGGAAGAAAGAGATCATAACGAAGTTTTCTCTATGAATGAGAGCATCAGAATGGAAAGAACGTTGAGGAATGCCTATAGTAAGCATGAGGTGCACTGACGGCAGTCCTTTTGGGGAATTTTTATTTTCGTTTTACTTAATAACAAATGCCGGTTGTTAGATATGCAGACCAAATGTCACCAGCTGTATGTGAGACTTCCATTCTGTGCATCACCAGGAAAATGCCACTTTCTTCATATGTCACAAGCTTTTCAAATTAATACGCTGGAAATATTACTAAACTGGAAGCTTAATGAAATCACCTAAAAGTGATTACTACTTCCAGAAACACTAATTTCATCTTCACAGAAAAGGGAGTTGACACCGGTGTATCCCTGCATGAATAATAGAGACGCAAAGATAAAAGTGATCTGAGTAGCCCCTTTCCCTTCAGCTCGTGTGTTCCAGTCGAAGGCAATGAATGAGACGAGAGACAAAGGGTCCAGAAGCGACAAAGCCGGAAATGTCATTTGCATCCCTGAAGACAATGATATTCAAGATGGAGGAGGAGGAGAAGAAGAAAAAACCCAAGTCGTGTTTTTCTCTCCCACAGAATGGAGGAGAGAAGATCCGGGAAATAACAGAGGGGAGGAAAGGAAGGGGAGAGAGTGAATAATAATTATAAGGTAGCGATTAAGGAACCGCGGCCTCCTCCATTGTCTCTCGGGAGATGTACTGGAATATGGCGGAGAGATTTCAGAGAGGTTTTCATTCTGCGGCGGTTCGCTTCTTCTCTGCTTTCATTCGTGGGATGAGAGAGAGAGAGAGAGAGAGAGAGAGAGAGAGAGAGAGAGAGAGAGAGAGAGAGAGAGAGAGAGAGAGATCCTTTTGGAGTGGGTTATTCAGATATTGTTAATGGTTCCAGGTAGGGAATATTGCTTCCAGTTTACATCTGTGAATATTTCACCTGATATTCCCACTTCGAATTCCGGCTTCATTACTCAATAAACCCTTCCCTTTCAGGCTATAAATGCCGAGGCTCTGGGAAACAAAACTCAAAGAATCTTGATTTTGATTTTATAATCTAATCGTGTACATTATTGTCGATTTACCTGTATACCCTCCGGTTACAGTGAAGTCTCATGTCATCATATGTAATATTTCCAGAGGTTGAAAGGACAATAATATTGTTTTACAGCGTTTTGATCTATTGAATAAGTCTGTGGCATTTTATATGGTTATTTTCATGTTTTTCTTGTTTCTTAATTTTCTCTGATAATATTCAACCGGACTTTAGTTTTCTGTGAAAGAAAACTATTGTGACGACTTTGTCTGTCTGTCCGTTCTTTTCTGTTCGTCCTCAGATCTTAAAAACTGCTGAGGCTAGAGGCCTAAAATTGGTATGTTGATCATCCACTCCCAATCATCAAACATAAATTGCAGCCCTCTAGCCTGGTCAGTAGCTGAGTTTATTTACTGTTAAAGTTAGCCGTAATTTTCTGGCACCATATGCAATGAAAACCGGACCGTGGCGGAATTTTTCCTTGTTTACTTTTGTGTCTTACTTGAAAGTTTTTTAATTTTGGTTTTCAAAACCTTTTTTTTTTAACCTATTTAACTTGATGTTTACTTTTCACAATTTTTGTGGACAAAATAATAATTTTCTTTTTCAGCGTGGGTTTAAAGTCATATTTTTTTATATCTGTGAACAGATGCAAGTATTTCTTCCTTTTGTTTATCATTATTTATAAAACTGTTTTCACACAAACTAGTTATTTTCCTACTCTAGGATTACAGAACATTGATATAACTCTCTTGCATGTTATTATACATATTATCATATACACACACATATATATATATATATATATATATATATATATATATATATATATATATATATATATATATATATATATATATATATATATATATATATATATATATATATATATATATATATAACTTTATCATAATTCTGACCAAAAAAGACAGAGAAAAATCTTGAAATCAGGTTATGGTGGCCATAACAAACAGAGTTCAAATAACCCCATTGTTCTTAGCCCAGCTGTACACGATTTACCTCCTGATCGATTGACCTAGCTTTCATAAACAAACATGGAGGCACACTTGTAACAGATATTCTCTTTTTTTTTTATATATAGTTTTTCCCGCAGGTACAATACATTAAAGCCTTTATCATCAGGACCTCAGTAAGATTCCTGGATTCCTATCAGGAGGTTTTTTATAGCTGAGGCATCAAAGCCTTTGACGGGAGGGCATTCTGTGAGGTTCGGAAGTTGTGCAGTGGGTGAATCATGTCTGTTTTCGGATTTCCATCCCACTTCCACTTCAGAAGAGGCCTTTTGCCTTTGACTGCTGTTTTATTCATTTATCTTTTTTTTTTCTTTCTATCAGTGGTGTTGGAGTTGACTTTGTAAACGACGCGGGTGGCTTCAGAGCTTCGACTGATGTGAGGCGGCCAACCATAAGCAAAGGAAACTGTCTCTTTCAAATGAGTTTTTTTTTTTTTTCATTGAGGGGTGAAGTTCGCTTTTTGGATTTCACCTTTAATCCTCCTCTTGCGTCGCTCGCGCAAACAATGGCTCGCGTTTTTGGGTGTCTGTCTAAGGTGTAATTGTACGTGCGTATGAAGGTGTACAGACATAGTTGGGCAAATAGTATGTTATTCAGCGTGGAGTTTACAAAATCCTGTTTCATGGTGAAGATAACATTTAAAATATATCATACCCATTGACAGAGGACACATACACGTTTTATACATTAAAACACACACAAATGTATATATGTACATACATGTGTGTATATTAATGCTATATCATATATATGCAGTATATATATATATATATATATATATATATATATATATATATATATATATATGCATATATATACTGTATATATATAATTTGTGTATTTATGCCATTTCATATAAAAACAACCTATATATATATGGCTAAAGTTTATTTTCCATTTATTCTATAAACACATATCCCTAATTAGAGAAATATGGTAACTTAAAATAAGGTAAAAACAAAAACCCATCTTCAGTCATTGATAAGGCTTCAGTTTCATTTTCCATTTTGGATTTGAACACATATCCCCTAATTAAAAGAAATCATGGCGACTCTCTTTTGAAACATTTTATTTAAAAAAGCGTTAAAGATATAAGATTATTTATGGAAAAGTTTTTCAACGTTTTTATTTGCATATAAATGGTATTTTAATTGTCATTATAATAGCATAAAGGAGATTTATGACCCAGCTCACAAGATATTTTAAAATTTTCATAATGTTATCATTGTATTATAATTATATGGTGTGGAAATTCTCGTTATCCTGAAAATGTCAGATAAAAGGAATTTTTGATTGCTCATTTTAATTTTATTTTTACTGTTTTACTATTTTGATTCTTAAGAATAGTTGTTTATTAAAATCGTTTCAATAAATTTACTGTCTCTTCCTACTTAAGATATTCAATAATATTTTTCTTCTATTTTTTTTTTGTAAAACGTTTCATTTTACTGACCTTTTATGGTTTAACATTTTTGTCTAAAGTATTTTTCATCTTTTATGAAATCTATTGTCTAACTAGAAAATATTTTTTTCATCACTGTAACAGTAAAGAATTCGTCCCACCTTGTGCTTTAAACATTATATTCAGTTAAAATTTAATGCTATGTTCAAATTCCTTTTATTGCCAGTGTTCATAAACATCGCAGAATTTATCACATTTTTCTTTCTTATGTCATTGGTGATGATAAGGATAAGGCTTTTGTGTGTAATACTTGGTTATCTGAAAAAATTTAAAATTAAAAATGTTGCAGATTTTGCTCAGTTGGTTCCGCTGAAGCCTTTAGTCAAGCAATAACCTATATAGCTTGTCACCTTACAGAATATGAACTGATTCTCTATCGTGTTTGTCTGAAATATAAAGGTTTGTAAAGCTTCCAGTAGAAATTCAGTGGCTTCATTTGAACCACCATAGTGGCAATTAAGGAATCTTGTAACTTTTCTTGATGCTCTCTCTCTCTCTCTCTCTCTCTCTCTCTCTCTCGGCTTCCGGTCAGTGTCATGTATTCTGTACCCATATTTTGCGTTCAGTTATTTTAATTGAGTTGCGTTGACTAAAACTGGAATCTTATGCCTTTTAAGTATCATCTGTTGAAGAGCTTTTTCCCAAAAAGTATAATCGATATTTTTGTTCTCATTTCCCAGAAGAACATAGAGATAATTATTAACGATGTGAACATTTTGTATTTGCAGATGAAAATAATTGAAATAGCAATTCATAAACAGCTCATTAAATTATTATATGCTAAACGCCCTATTAGGTCACCATAACGCTTTTCAGTACGTATGTGAACTTACGCACACCTACACATGCACATCCGTTATTTATTGCGAGACGTATTAATAATGATAATAAAAAATAAATTATTATATTATTATTATTATTATTATTATTATTATTATTATTATTATTATTACACTACCTCACTGCTGATAATCATTACTACATGGCAACCATTTCCCAAGATGGAACAAGCACGAGTAACGAACACCAGGTCTTTAAGTCTCAGAAGAAGAGTAATGAGATCCATTACTGCGAGTGAAGGCCACTAAAGTCTTCACGAATGAAGGCTGCACGCGCCTTCGTGACAAAGTCTGTCTGAAATAGTTGCCACAAACGACGATAATTTCTTTTACCTTCCATGGCATTTTTCTCATAACATTTTTCTGAAGAATAATTGAAGCCACTTTTGGGGGAAGTTTTATCTTGACTTGCGGAATTCTTACTTAGATAATTAGATAGACAGATAAATAACCCACCTTAAGGTTTTTTTTCTATTTTGCATGATCAGTATAAAAAGAATATTGACAATTATTTTAACTGGATTAGTATGGATAAATTAATGATTCGCGTTGGGCTAATCACCATCACTTTTTATAAATAAAATCTTTGCAAAACTACCTTAAAAACTGTCTAATCTTGATCGCCTATTTTCTTTTGAGGTTTTCTATTTCCACTCGTTATCCAAATCTGTATTTATAATAATCATCATAGATGAATACATACGTCAATACATGCTTGCACTCATTTATTTAAACACTCAAAAACATTCACAAGCACACTTTCACTCTCATTGCTGAAGAAAGTATTTAAGCACAGAGAAAAAACGGAATGCAAGAGTCGTTTCCAAACACGTACCCTTCTCTCTCTCTCTCTCTCTCTCTCTCTCTCTCTCTCTCTCTCTCTCTCTCTCTCTCTCTCTCTCTCTCTGCATTCAGTGTCCTAAGTTTCTTTGACGGAAAGTCAGTAATTATGAAGTCCTGTAACTCCAGTTTTGATAGGACCCTTGGTAGGATTTATTGACAAGTAGGACCTTAGATCCTGCCTCTCAGGTCTGATTCAGTTAGAATTCCCAGGACCTGTCACGTGGAAATGACCTTTCTGTTTATGTTGGACAGACAGACTGTCCCTCTCTGTTTGTCTGTCTGTCTGTCTCTCTGACTGTCTCTCTGTTTGTCTGTCTGTCTGTCTCTCTGTTTGTCTGTCTCTCTGACTGTCTCTCTGTCTCTCTGACTGTCTCTCTGTTTGTCTGTCTCTCTGTTTGTCTGTCTGTCTGTGTCTCTGTCTTTCTGTTTGTCTGTCTGTCTCCTTGACTGTCTGTCTCACTGTTTGACTGCCTGTCTTTCTGTCTGTCTGTCTCTCTGACTGTGTGTCTGTCTGTCTCTCTGTCATTCTGTCTGTCTGTCTGTGTGTTCTTCATCTCGAATAAACAACAGAGGAAGTTAGAGTAGGCAGTTGTCTTTGCCGCTTACAAGTTCAAGTAACTTTTTTTTTTTTTTTTATACCGACATCTAATAATGAGTTTTTGTAGCTGACTTTTGAAGTCTGTTCTTTTCAGTGGTAACTCAGGAATTTTAAATTCCAAACATTTGAATGGAATTTTCTCAACATTGCTTATAAAGGTAAAGATTCCTCGTCTATTTCATTTCAGGAAATTAAACTTCTGTTTTCTAGTTCGTATTTTTTGTATCTTTCTAAAGAAATTGTTTTTACAATTATTTTTCACATTTTCCCCTATATTACTGATTAAATTATCTCTCTAATTATTACAAACAACCCTGCACATGGACTATTATAGACTATTAAAGACGAGGAATCTTTACCTTTATAAGCAATGTTGAGAAATTCCATTCAAATGTTTGGAAAATAAAATTCCCTCAAGAGTTAGCAATGAAAAGAACAGAATTCAAAAGTCAGCTACAAAACTTATTATTAGATGCCGGTATAAAAAAACAATGTCCTTTTGATAAGAATGTAGATATGAGACCAATCCAAACGCGTTCCTGAAGAAGGGTTTCTGTAGCGTAATCACATCGTTTTTCCTCGTTTAATATTTGAGTTGACGCCAGTTTGGTTTAAAGAACAAAATAGATCATAGTATAATGTCATCTTAACAAAAATCGCTTAGCCCTTACGAAAAACTCTCTCATCTCTTACTGTCAAGTGAACTAGGGTACAATACTCTTACATTTCACGTCATTGATCAATCCCTCCTGATGCCAGTATAGGCCTAAAAGAAATGAATTCTTTTCTCCGTTCTTCTTTCAATTTGTAATCAACTGATTTTGACGCGTGGCAGATGAAACCTTCGATCATCTAAAATGTCAAAGGAAAATTGTTGTTCTTCAACCGCCTCACGACTCTGTATTATTCAGTTCACTCTCTCATATTCTCCCGTCATGAATTTGAGCGAGATTAACCTGAATATTGTCTCGGGATGTGATTGCGTCTTTGAATTCATAATGAGGCGTATCAGCGTTTTCTTTTAAATACGCAATGATTGAGAAGGTGGAAGGAATTCAGGAGTTCAGTCTTTAGTGGATGTTGAAGAATAAAGCTTTTTTGACTGACGAGATTATAAATGGTATTAATCAATTTTAAGAGACTCTCCGAGAGATTTGGGTTAATGCGTGCAAGTTTATCAATATTCAGTTACGAATCCAAAATAGCCCGAAGTAAATGGTACCAATTCCAGTATTCGTTTTAATAATATTGAGGCAGTTTCTCAGTGATGGAGAGAGGTAAACCAGAATAAAACTCAGACAGTAAAGAATCCAGCAGACACAAAAACTGATCGAAGTCTGCGAAGTTTTGATTCATCTATTTAGTTGATATTTTGCACCACATTTCATGTGACTTTTAGTTAGATTACCCGGACAGGAAAATAATTATGGCATTAAATACTCAAGATCTACTTATTTCTGAGTACTTCCTTTCCTCTATATTTCCTGAAGCCGTGAATCTCCTCGATCAATACCTGGTTAAAGTAAAAAAAATAAATAAAAGATTACATACTCCAGGAACTAAAAGCAAACATTGCACTGAAACCATTGAATTATTCTGAAGCATCACTCGATCAACACGACAAGGAAGAAAACGGAAATGAATGAATCATGAAACAGGAAATGAAAATGCGAGACCTTTACTTAGCTAAGTAAAGGGTCGTCGAAAGGCCTAGCAACCAGTCGGTTGTTTCAATTTTCCCTTCGTGGCAATTGCCTTTATTGATACATTCATCACGGTCCATATCTTCATGAATCACTTACACACACACACACACACACACACACACATATATATATATATATATATATATATATATATATATATATATATATATATATATATATATATATATATATATATTAGTGATTTCGAAGAACCCTCATGTTCCACTATCGCTGTCAATCGCTTATACTTTTCACACACTATCTTCATTTACCAGACCACCAACTTAATTCCACCCTCACCATCAAACACCACGTCCACTGCTACAGCCTGTCCACCCTCAATTCTCGATGGCGTTCCTCAGATTCAAGCAAAAGCAAAGGAACACAACAAATAAATTCACTGTTGTGGTTAGAAAAACAGTTGTTCCTAATTATACTTCTTCCTCCCCCCTCTCCTGAGGCATCCTATAACCTCTCTTCCTCGGTGACGGAGGAGCCTGCATCAGAGGACCCTCCTGCCGAGGATTTCGGATCTCCTCGAATCAGTTAAGTTCGAATGACGGGACGAGATGGAAGCACCCTGTTCATTTCCTTAATCATAAACGACAATATACAGGTCCTCTGTCTCTCCTCCGCGTCTTGCATCATTTCCTCATTTCTCCTCCGATGTTGTCGTTCCGAAAAAGAAAGAAAAGACAAGAAAATTCGGATGAAATTCCGTCTCGGATTCCACAGCTCCAACGGCAGTAAAGTGACGTCTCCAGTTCTTTATTAGACTTTATTTGTAGGCAAATCAAATTACCCTTATTAGGGGTTGAAAAAGTAAAAGGGATATTCAGTCCCTTGCACTTTGTTTTCTGGGAATTTTCACGTATGGGAAAATAGTATACATTCGAAACTGAAATTCTCAATTGTTTCATCCTGCATATCCTCTCAGCTGGAAACTTATTGACTTGTGTGTATATATATATATATATATATATATATATATATATATATATATATATATATATATATATATATATATATTACTGTATATAAGCATTAAGCCACAAATGTAATTTAATGTCCTGTCTGCTCTAATTGCAAATATGAAAATATATTATTTCCAGGTAGGGCGAATTGTATATTAAAGGACATTTCTAGCTTCATGGTAAATTTATTGAACGATTTTAATAAATAACTATTCTTAAGAATCAAATAGTAAACAGTAAAACTAAATTAAAATGAGCAATCAAAAATTCCTTTTATCTGACATTTTCAGGATAACGGAGAATTTCCACACCATATAATTATAATACAATGATAACATTATGAAAAATTTAAAATATCTTGTGAGCTGGGTCATAAATCTCCTTAATGCTATTATAATGATAAATAATATACCATTTATATGCAAATAAAAACGCTGAAAATTACTTTTGCATAAATAATCTTATATCTATTAACGTTTTTTTAAATAAAATGTTTTAGAGAGTCGCCATGATTTCTTTAATTAGGGGGGATATGTGTTTCAGAATCCAAAATGGAAAATGAAACTGAGCCTTATCAACTGACTGTCACTTAGATTTTTATACCTTATTTTAATGGCATATATATATATATATATATATATATATATATATATACTCTCTATATATATATATATATATATATATATATATATACACACATACATATACAGTATATATATGCATATATATGTATATCTATACATATATGTATATATAGGTACATATATACATATATATGCATGTAGCCTATATATATGTATGTACATATATACATTAATATATATTAATGTATAAAACGTGTACATGTCCTCTGTCAATGGGTATGATATATCTTTAAATGTTATCTTCACCATGAAACAGGATTTTGTAAACTCCACGCTGAGTAACATACTATTTGCCCAACTGTCTGTACACCTTCATACGCACGTACAATTACACCTTAGGCAGACACCCAAAAACGCGAGCCATTGTTTGCGCGAGCGACGCAAGAGGAGGATTAAAGGTGAAATCCAAAAAAGCGAACTTCACCCCTCAATGATTAAAATAAAAAACTCATTTGAGAAAGGAACAAACTATTTTGTATGGTTGACGCCTCATCAGTCGAAGCTCTGAAGCCACCAGCGTCGTTTACAAAGTCAACTCCAACACCACTGATAGAAAGAAAAAAAAAAAGATAAATGAATAAAACAGCAGTCAAAGGAAAAGGCTCTTTGAAGTGGGTGGATGGAAATCCGAAAACAGACATGGTTCACCCACTGCACAACTTCGAACCTCCACAGAATGCCTCCGTCAGGGCTTTGATGCTCTATAAAAAACCTCCCGATAGGAATCCAGGAATCCTTACTGAGGTCCTGATGATAAAGGCTTTAATGTATTGTACCTGCGGGAAACAACTATATATAAAAAAAAAAAAGAATATCTGTTACAAGTGTGCCTCCATGTTTGTTTACCGAAAGCTAGGTCAATCGACCAGGAGGTAAATCGTGTACAGCTGGGCTAAGAACAATGGGGTTATTTGAACTCGGTTTGTGTGTACATAACCTGATTTCAGATTTTTTCTTTGTCTTTTGGTTAGCTATGATAAAGTTGAAGAATTAAATATTTATCATATATATATATATATATATATATATATATATATATATATATATAGGTTATATATATATATATATATATATATATATATTCTATATATTACATTCAAATATCAAAAGCGCTGTAAAACAATTTTATTGTCCTTTCAACCTCTGGAAATATTACATATGACACATGACTTCACTGTAACCGGAGGGTATACAGGGAAATCGACAGTAATGTACATTATCATTATATTATAAAAATCAAAATCAAGATTCTTTAAGTTTTGTTTCCCAGAGCCTCGGCATTTATAGCCTGAAAGGGAAGGGTTGTGAGTAATGAAGCCGGAATTCCCAGTGGGAATATCAGGTGAAATATATTCGCAGATCTTAAACTGGAAGCAATATTCCCTATCTTGAACCATCAACAATATCTGAATAACCCACTCCAAAAGGATCTCTCTCTCTCTCTCTCTCTCTCTCTCTCTCTCTCTCTCTCTCTCTCTCTCTCTCTCTCTCTCTCTCTCTCATCCCACGAATGAAAGCAGAGAAGAAGCGAACCGCCGCAGAATGAAAACCTCTCTGAAATCTCTCCGCCATATTCCAGTACATCTCCCGAGAGACAATGGAGGAGGCCGCGGTTCCTTAATCGCTACCTTATAATTATTATTCACTCTCTCCCCTTCCTTTCCTCCCCTCTGCTATTTCCCGGATCTTCTCTCCTCCATTCTGTGGGAGAGAAAAACACGACTTGGGTTTTTTCTTCTTCTCCTCCTCCTCCATCTTGAATATCATTGTCTTCAGGGATGCAAATGACATTTCCGGCTTTGTCGCTTCTGGACCCACGCTGTCCTCTCGTCTCATTCAGTGCATGACTGTTTTGAGATTGAAGGAGAATGGAGCCCTCAGATCACTTTTATGCTGCGTCTCTATTATTTAAAAATGCAACAGGATGAATGGGTGTCAACTCCTTTTCTGAGTTGATCAGTGTTTTACGAAAACAGTATTCATTTTAGGTGATTTTCATTCAGCACGGATTTAGTAATATTTCCATGCGTATTAATTTGAAGAGCTTGTGACATATGAATGAGTGGCATTTTTCCTGGTATGCACAGAATGGAAGTCTCACAACAGCTGGTGACATTTGGTCTGCATCCTAACACACCGGCATTTGTTATTAAGTAAAACGAAAATAAAAATTCCCCGAAAAGGAGTGCCGTCAGTGCACCTCATGCTGTGCACTATAGGCATTCCTCAACGTTCTTTGCAGCGACCTCTCATTCCTACTACTGTGGCTTCGTTCATGATCTCTTTCTTCCTTCTTACTTTCCACCCTCTCCTCTCTATTGACGAATAGTGCAACTGCGAGGTTTTCCTCCTGTTACATCTTTCAAACCTTTTTACTGTCAATTTCAGTCTCATCGCTGAATGACCTCATAGGTCCCAGCGGTTGGCCTTTGGACTAAATTCTATATTCTAATCTAACCAAAAAAACAAAAAAACAATACAAGTATAGCACAAGTAGTATTTACTCAACATGGAATTTCTTAACCTTTTCAATGAATGTTATTCATTCATACTCAAGCTTTTCTTAATGAGAAACAAAATTACATTCGATCATTCAGAAATAACTGTCATGACAAGCTTTAGTATCCAGCGATGGTGTCTTCTTTCCCCTGAGTTTCATACAGCCTCAGGCGACCGTAGTCACAAAGATTCATTAATCACAACTGGGCTTTTCCAGTTTTATTTTCTGAAAAAAAAGAGCCCCTGGGGCCACCTATTGGCCACTAGAAGAAACTCTTGTCGGATAGCCTCTTCAAATAAAAAACTATTGTGCTCTTGATAGAAATATAACATTTGTACATATGATGCGACGGCTTTAGTATTTAATACAGTTAACTTCCCCAGATGCCAATATCTAACAAACCATATATTTGAAATAAAATGAAAAAAATTCAAAAGGAAATTCATGCCTCCATTTACTTTAATCAGATATGCTTCCATTTTGATGCACTATCGGAGATAAAGACAATATCATTTGCAAATTAATTTTTAACATAAAGAAAAACAACATAGGCTATGTACATTTCTATCTCTGTTTCCGTCTTTCAAAATTTCGCTAGGTTTGTATCCCTGTAAAGGGATAATAAAGGGTAATAAGAAGGCTAACATCAGAAATGGGAGACAGAAGCCTTGGATTCTATAACTTGCTCTCCTAAGAAGCGGGGTCTCTCGCTTCCAAAGCAGACACGCCCCCACCCCCATATCTTTCCCTTCACCCTGAAGTTTCGCTTTCCCTTTAGGCACAGACCGGTTCTTGTATCTGAAAACTAATTTCTTCGTTTCGCTTCTAATTTGAAAAATTATTCAAAAAGCTTACCGTGACCTGGGGTCATTTCATAAGGCGTTCAGACGAAATTCTTAAACTTACATAACGAGAGTCCAGAAAGCCATTATTAATTGAAGGCGAAGTGGATAGAACTTAAACCTGAGATTCACTTAATTCAAATAATTACACCAACATGATTATTTACTGTAATGGGAAAGCAAACAAAACAAACCCAGCTCCATGAAATCTTTTTATCGGAAAAAAATTATCATCAAGGCTATATGGTACGTG
>NC_089747.1:44177289-44182289 GCF_040412425.1 Macrobrachium rosenbergii | reverse complement strand
CTTTTTAGAAGGCATTCAGGAAATAATAATAGTTTTTTCCAGAACTGTGGTCACAAAACAGTCATTCCAACAAAAGTATTTTCTTCTTTCCCATATGGTTCCATTTGCAGAGAATGATTATACATTTTCAAAAGTCCACATTGTCTAATGTGTGGTTACTTATAGCTTGATAAGAAATTCCACTGACATGATATAAACTACTCAGTTAAGAAACAGATTATAAAGCATATCTTCAGATTCGCCTCCTATATAAGAACTAAAAAACAAATTACGAAAAGGTCCTGCAGACCAAAACGTGTATCAAACGAAACGCGTATCATACGAACTAGCTGCTTAGAAAAAGACGCATATGACCATTTATTATTAGTCATGGCCGAGCGTCACTTCCGCTATGTTGTGTTTATTTGCGCTGCAGATAAATTAAGCCAATCAAAACTCAATTTAGCTCGAATGCGCGTAGTGTTTACACAAATCAAAAAATTGCATATTAATATACATTGCATTTTGCGAAACAGGAGCATTTTATGTTTGCATATCTGCCGCCATCTCTTTGGCTACACGAGAGAATTTTGAAATCCGGACGGGAATGTCAATTCCAGATTTTATATTAACTTTTATTTGGGCAAAGGGAGGATATGAATTCGGCCTATGGCCAAACCATGGCGCCGAATTGGCCAATTAAGTCAGGAAACGACACTTAATCAGTATATGCATTATCAGAATTTCAAATAATTTTTTAGTTTCGGTTTTTATGATTCTTATGAATGAATTTCATTAGAAATTATTTACTGTCTGAGTTTTATTCCCTGGTTTACCTCTTCATCATTATGTAACTGCCTCAACATTATTCTAACGATTAGTGGAATTGGTTACATTTACTTCAGGCTATTTTGGATTCGTAACGGAATATTGATAAACTTGCACGCATTAACTCAAGTCTCTCTCTCTCTCTCTCTCTCTCTCTCTCTCTCTCTCTCTCTCTCTCTCTCTCTCGGGATAAAGAGGAAAAAAAATATAAAATCGATAACTATAGTAGGTGTCTCGGCAGGGCTCTATCCGAAAATTTATATTCTAGTTCTATTAAAAATCCAGGGAATGCATTCACCTCTTGTATCAGAGACAAACGAAATTAAATATGAATTTGCAATCCCGGAACAGATTCCATATCGTCTTTGGGATTTAATCCTTCCAGTTATCGTCTGAGACCTTTCACACTTCCCATTATATGACTCAGAAGCTCCGCCTGTTTCCTTAGCGCCGCTGTGGCTCTACTTTAATTCTCACATTCCTGAAATTCATTGACTCCATAGGAGGGGCCGAGTGGGAGCGTCATTCAATTTCGAAAAATATTGTGCCAATTGGGCCAGAGGTCAAGGATCTCTTCAGTCACTTGAAAATATACTTTTATTGGCTCTCCTGCACCCTTGCACCCCTTTTGCTGAATTAGGGAATCGGAAAGATAAGCAATACCATTTTGTTCACTCCAGACAACATAAATGAATTCAGATTTAATGACTTATACACAACCACGCACGTAAGCAACAATACACGCACACCCACACACATACAAACACAAATACACACACACACACACACACACACACACATGGAGAGGTGATGGAAAATAGTGCGAGGAATTTTACTGTCGCCATTAGTTTTCTGTGTCTGCTATTAACGAGGACACTGTATATTACACAAAACTCTCTATTAAGGAATTCTGTTTCCATTCCCCGCAATTCAAAAATTCTTACACATACACACGTGCATTCATATATATATATATATATATATATATATATATATATATATATATATATATATATATATATATATATACATACATATATATATATATATATATATATATATATACAGTATATATATGAAGTAGGAGAAGAAATGCGGGGAGGAAGCAGAGAGAGAGACAATCCTCTTTTGTCGTCACTGAACAGTCCTTCACGGCAAACACTTGCCAGATACACAAAAAGCGAACTACAAAAGCATTGCAGTCAACTAGGAATAAGAGGTATTTGGACAAATAAGGATGCCTTAATTGGTAAATTAATGGAGCATTATAAAAATATTAGAGAGAATCATTCATCGTCTGCTCCCAGCCAAGAAAGAGACCGAGAATCACAGATATCAAACCCGGCACAGTTATATCAGAGGTTTGAAAATTTTGTTAGAGAGACTGAAGACAATTTCTATGTTATAAACAACTCTTTAGCCGATAAGGAGAGAATAATAGGAGAACTACAAACTAAATTATTCCTTGCTGAAGAAAAAATCAGACATCTACAGGAAAGCCTTCAAAATAAATACGGATCACGTTCCTCTGAAACCATCACTCCTCCGTTGGGTAGGAAAAGTGTATTGCTTATTGGAGATTCTTGTCTAAAGGAGATCAAGTCTAGCGACCTTCAAGAAAATGTAATGGTAAGAACCCTACCAGAAGCAAATATGGACCTTCTAAATCTTAGGTGGTGGAGAAAAGCTGGGAACATTCACCTAACGAATGCGTTATTTATTGTGGAACTCAAGATCTACTCATCGAGGATATTACGGTGGAGGGAGTTATCGACAATCTTGGCACTGTTATTGCTCAACTCAAAGAGAAAAATCAAGAAATAGAGGTAAAGGTCTGTGAGCTTGTACCATCAATGAAAACTAATAATTTACCTGAAAGAATAACCGAATATAATACTAAAATGGAAGAATGGTGTAATAAAAATGGAGTTACGTTAATTAAAACACAAAAATTCTTCAAGCTAGGAACTGGCGACCTAGATATTAACTGTTACGATGCCCAAAATGATAAATGCTATGATTTACTTAATAGAGTAGGTGCCATTAGATTGTTAGATGCTATTTCCTCTGTGTGCTTAGATAACTTAGTTTGTTCAACTGAGCTGTTAAATTAAATTTATGTAGTTTAACAATAATACTCCTAGACCTAATAATATGGAAGATGTAAGTACGGAATTTGTGTGTGGAAAATCAGTGAAAAGGGAAGAAATACTATAACAAAGGTTCCAACAAAATAAAAACAAGTACTTTAGGAACGAGAACCTCTCCCGAGCAGGACATGCCAGTCCTCAAACGTGTTCTAGATATTATAATAATGATAGTAATGGCTCAGGCTATACTTATAGAAATAACAAAATTTGCAATTATAGTAATCATCTTAATATGAGAGGTAACAGATATGGCTGCTATAACTGCGGCGAATTTAATCACCAACAATCGAACTGCAGATTTGATCATAAACTAAGATGTAACATATGTTATGAATTTGGTCACAAAAGTAGACTATGTGAACAAAACCCCAACTACTATATATAGGATCTTGGCCAGGAAGATGGTGCCGACAGGAAGACTTCTCCTAGATTCAGTGATATTAACAGTGATCCATATGTGCCCAATCCTTGTTGAGTCATAAACTTGAAATAGAACTTATGTTAAACGAACAAAACATTGATATTCTATGTGTTAGCGAAACATGGTTATACACTAATATAAGAGACGCATTTATAAATATTCCCCTGTATGATGTCTACCGTCAGGATCAAGGTCGGGGTGGAGGGGTCTGTATATTTGTCAGAAACTATTTGCAAGTCACCGAAATTAATTTAACGATCGAAAAATGTGAGGGTGTAGAAGACAAGTGGCTCTCGATCCAATATCGCAAGTTTCCTTGTGTTATTGTGGGATGTATCTATCGCCATCCCAAAGCACACACAACCTCTTTCGATTATATTTCAGATATTTTAAAGAAATTATTTTACGAAATAAGCATATGTTTATTTATATGAATTTTAATGATGATCTACTAAAGACCACAAAGGAATAAAATGTATAGAAGCTAATTACATCAGCGACTTTAATTATTCTCTAAATAATAACAAATGCTAAACACATGATAATAAATATTGATATTATGCCAAGCTTGGTGGCAGATCACGAGACAATCTTAACTCACTTGAATATTCGTAAGCCAAAAAAGAAATCTATTTTAAAAACTTTTAGATGTTTAATAAATTATTCTCCAGACTTTCTTTGTGATCTCCTCTCGAATAATGCAAACATGTTAAACGGTATTTTAAATACTGACAGTGTAAACACCAAGTTGCAATGTAAACGACGTCTTTACTTCTTGCCTAAACATTTATTACTCGGTTGTAACAGAAAAGTAGTTCGTCCCCCTGCGCCCTGGATAACAGATGAAATAAATAAAGCGGGACATGAAAGAAAGAGACAGACTGAAAAGTGAGTTAAAAAATCAAACTTCCAACATCTCTCTGAGAGAAAAACATAGAGACCTGAAGAAGAGAGTAAATTCAAAGTTAGCTGGAAACCGTAAGCAGTATTACAAAAGCGAATACCAGAAAGTTAAAGGCAATGTTTCTGCTACTTGGAAAATAACAAAAAATATGTTATTTAACGGACAACAAACAGATAGGAGCTCTATGCCATTGCCATGCTGATGTACTCTCTAAAGGCAGAAAAATTCAATGATTTTTCACAACTGAGGTTGGGAAAAAAACTTTCGAGAAAACCCAAGAGGAAATTAGGAAATGTAATATTTCTACTGAAGCAGTACATAATATTCCAGTTAGAGAATTAGATAGTTTTAAGCCTACTCCTGTTGATTGTAATACTGTCATTTTAATTATAAAAAATCTTAAAAACACAAATGCCTTTGGATCCGATGGGATTAGCTTGCGTTTCATTAGGGATGGGTTATACATTATTGCATTTTACCTTACAGTTATAATTAACACATCCATAGCCACTAAACAGTATCCGGACTTATGGAAAAATCCCCGTAATCCCTGTCTTTAAGAGTGGTGATATGGACGATGTCTCTAATTATCGTCCTATATCTTTGCTACCAATATTATCAAAAGTTCTGGAAAAAATAATTGCTATTCAATTAACTGATTTTCTAGAGACAAATAATTAATCTCACAAAGTCAACACGGCTTCAGACCATTATCAAC
>NC_089747.1:44157289-44172289 GCF_040412425.1 Macrobrachium rosenbergii | reverse complement strand
ACTAACTCTCAATTTAACAGCGTAAATAATCTCAAGGCGGTCTTCAGCACTAGAAACACCAATACAAGATCAACACTGTAGCAGAGAGAAACGAAGCAGAACGAAATATTCAAGCAGTGAATCTTTGTGCGTAGATCCGAATTGAAAAATTGACAGCGGTAAATCTCTGCCTAGTTTGAAACTTCCAGACATTCGCATAAGATCAGCAGAAATTAGTTTGTATTTATATATGAACATAATAAGAACAATAAGTAATAATCGGCATAGAACGGCGGTGATTTTATAGAAAAACAGAAAGAGAATTTATACTCGCCCCGTCGCCAGAAGCGGAGAAGACGAAAACAAACAGTGTTGGCGGGCGTATGAAAGTAAGCTAATATCTCGTCAGTTCAGTGAACTTTTCTATCGTCTCACAGGACTTAAATACACGAAAATTCCCAAAATTTTTGGTACGCTAAAAGGAGACTTAATGTGGTAGAAGCAGTGACAGCGACGGCGGCGAATGAGGCGGAAGAGCGGCTGACGAAAGATAGTGAAGAATTGGAGCAGCGATAAAGTTTAGAAGTCAGCAGCGTTGATAACCGCCTCCGAGAAAGGTAACGTCTTCAATCAACAATTTGGAAAGATTTAAATTTTCTTATCATTCCAGCAAGTACAGACTGGGTGGCGAGCAGTGCAAGTATCGATGGATCACTAACGACAAATTGCGCTCAAAGTGCAATCAGCGCGATCTTCAAGTGCAAGGCGACACGAAGCTAATTGAATAGTAAACATTCATTCCTAGTATCGGGGAATTATCAAGAGAATTTTTTTTTCTCTGTGAATAATTAAATTTTTTTTTGTGTGCGTGAAATTTTTATATAGTTATTCTTCCCTGCAGTGCGCAAATAATTTTTTTTTTAACATAAATAATTTAAGTAAATTATTTTTCTTTTGAATAATATTCTGAATAATATTTCCTTATTGTTTATGCGAAGGAAATAGTTTTCTTTCATGTTTAGTAATTTTTTTACGGAAATAGAAATTTTTCGTTCACCTGGTGATAGAGACAATTCTGTTTAAATAATTCTATCATAATAAATTTTATTGTTAAACACTTGGTAGCAGCATTTTGCAGTGGAACCAAACAATTGTATACATAATGTAATATCAGACTTTTTCAGATTGTGAAGAGTCCTATGAAGGAATGAGTTAGGAAAAATTTGAATTTTTGTATAGAGGATACAGTCAACTCAGCAAACATGCAATTGAGAAGTAAGTACCTGATTCTCAAATTAATTTTTTTCAATTTTTTCATTCTTGGAATCATTGAATATTTTATGAATTAATATGAATAACACTTTGGACAAGTTATCTCCCGACTGCAACAGACAAGAAGCGAAGACCAGACTCCATATAACCTAAGACCTGTACCTGAACGACTTTCTAGACCAATTGATCCTAGTAATACTAGACCAGACGTTCTCGTAGTCAAGGTCCCCCACTTAGTTTACGAGTCGCTAACCCTTCAGTTGTAACCACTAACCCAGTAACTTCCATTGTACCTAAATAACAACATGGCGCAAGCCACTGCATGTCTTAAGCCACTAGATTTTGTGGAACGTGAGCCAAGTAATGTAGATAAAGTAGATTAGAAGAATATGGTAAAAAAATCGATGGATAGCAGACTGAAAGCAAATTTCAGCTGCTGGTATCACAGATGAGAGAAAGAAAATAGATGAAACACTCTTGTATGTTAGTATGGAACATGGTGATGCACATACAGTTCTTCATTCAGTACTTTAGGAATATTACTCTGTTTAACGAATTCAGAAGCAATTAACACAGTTTTGGCAACCAGAAGCACAGAAAGATCCGTAACGTAGGAACTTTCCATCATCAGAAATATTAGGGTAATCACTTAGTTTTAGCCACTAGAGTGAACCAGCTATAGATAGGGTGACGACAGATATGAAAGCTGTAGGAATTGTTGTTGGAAGGAAGGATGAATTTGATGATGATGAAACGGGTTGGCTAGTATATCCAAGGTACTTCAGATATATGTCCTTAGGACCAATCTACCACGATGCTGAGTAAGGAAGAAGAGTAGCCTTAAAGAAGTACTGTGATGGAAGCCAAATGATGGGTGTACAAACCTTGATGTACATAGAAAGGAAAGTAAACAGAATTCATCAAGTAGTAGAATTGCAGATTTTTCACGGGAACTGTGGCTAATTGGAAACCAAGAAATATGTAATCAGTCCAATAGAAACCAAACAGGGCAAGCTAGGTCTAGGTATCAGGAAATAGAAATTCGTTTGATAGAAATGGGTGGGAACAACAATAGGAATTTAATCAATCAAATAGAAAACAATCAAGGTAGGCCGCCAAATAAGTAACAATGGGAGCCACTGGAACTAATGGAAATAACAGTGGAAATAACAAGGACTCCCTGGACAGAGGAGCTAGTCAAGGCCAAATTCAGGGAATAATAGGCCACAGTTCAATAGGCAGGAGACAAAGTTGTGAAATTGTGGTTATAACAACCATACAACACAGAATTGTAGAAAGAAACAAATGGTGTTCAATTGCAATAAGACAGGACATTTGATCCAAAACTGTTAGTACAACAAACACAGGGAAATTCTCAGGGTCTCAAAATAACCAAAGTACTCAGCCTAATAATCAAATACCTCCCCAATGTAGCTTAAACCAAGGGGATTCTCAGTGACAATCACAGAGAGTGCAGCAGAAAGATCATCATACAGAGAGAAATAGTGACAGTGAATAAGGATGTGTCCCCAACAGACATTACTCAAAGTAATGAAATAGTGTTTTCTGTAAAGAATTTTAATACGTGTCAGGAAGAGTTGCCAATCATACAAGTACACTTAGAAGGTGTACTGAGTTCCATATTGTTGGATACAGACGTACTATAAATGTCATAGATAAAAGGCACTTTAACAAAACATATAGGTTGTGAGCTTTTTAGATGAGAGAATCCTATAGGACCATAAAGGGGATCGCTGGAAAGCAAATGAGGCTATAGGGCAATATCAATTTAGAGATAAATTCTAAATAAGAAATACAGGGAAGAGTTTGTGGTGTTGGAGAAATATTTTCCAGCTCAAGCTCTATTTACAACCTTCCAGGCTATGAAAGATGTGGAATTACACTAGATTGTAGCAATGGAAGAGTAACTATCAAGGAAATTGATAGAGGATATGTTTGCTCTCTTGAAGAAGAGGAACAGTTTCAGATAAACTTGATCCTTTTACAGAGACAGCTCATCTGAAAGTAGACATCCAACAGATAGAAATAAATTTTAATGCTAACTTGGGTAGGATGAGTATGCTTAGAAACTCAATGATAGAAGAAATAGGAGAAGATAGACAAACTACTTTTAAAAGCCTAGAAGCCACTCGGGAGGAATTCTCCAGATAGCAGGTATGAACCTGATAACTCAAGTGCCACGACAAGTGGAAGTACCTCGAAGAACTTAGTTCTTTTCCCAACCTGACGATCCTGACACGCCGTAGATTGTAGTCACTTAATAATAGAGAAGATACAGAAAGAAGTATCTCAATGAGTGTTGCTGTTAGGCAACCTAAAATGACGAATAGGTTCTGTGATACTACAAGATGAAAATTCAGATGATACTGATGTGCTGTTACACTGCCCGATGCACAGAATGCAAATCTGCTTGAATTAGTACTGCAGATGATAATCTTGTAAAACTCAAATTAAACAATAGCGTTATACTGCATCCACAAAAGGTCTGACAAAGGTTTGTCTTAGAATTGTAACAGATAAAAAACCTAGGTGATACAGATGTGTTATTAGTTAATGAAGACTTGCAGACTTTGTGAAAATGGACAATTCCTAGTAAGACCCAATGGTGGAAATTGCACGACTTATGTGTATAATTATTCTGACAAGAGACTAGAGTGCATGCAGGCATAGAGAGTTCTGTAAGAGGTGTGATTACTAACCCTCTACTAACCATAAGTGAAAAAACATTTGTCTCTGTAGCTGACACAAGAGTTAAATTAGAAGGGAAGTAAATAATACAGATTTTCCTCATTAACAGGGACAGGTTAATACAGATATTCAGAAATATAAGTGTTGTAGCAGTAACAGGAGATAAGTTAGGAAGGACAGATGTCTGCAGCACAAAATAGTCATAGAAGATGCGTTTGCTGAACATTTTTATATACTAACTGCTGACCAATGAGTCAAAGACCATTGTGAGACGAGATGGTTGAAGAGATGAAAGGAAGATGGAGTCAATGCCTTCTAGTCACCTTATAATTCACCTTTACTGTAGTTCCCGAAAGACTGGTACATGGAGGATGGTAGAGGTGATTTGCCGTAAGTTGGTGCAAGTACCAGAATCATTAATGACATGTTAGCTCAATTAGGAGGTGCCAGGTTTTTTCTAACCTCGATTTGCTGAGTGGATGTTGGCAAGTTCCTCTCGATAGAGAATCACAACATCTCATGGCATTCAGTACTCATAGGAACATTTGCAATTGAGGTAATGGGTTTGGTCTTACTTCAGCTCCTTTAACGTTTGTACGTTTAATGTAATCATGGGAATGTTGAAGGCAATATCTGGTTTATCTTGATGATGTAATAATTGCTAGTAAGGATGTAGAGAGTCATTTCAAGACAATGAATTAATTATTAGATAGGCTCAGAAGGCTAGTTTAAAGGTAAAAATTAAGAAATGTAGTTTCTAGAGAAATCTCTAGAACTATCTGGACATGTTATCCCAGTGAACATGGTTTGAAAATGCAAGAAGGAAGGAATTAAGGCTATTGTAGACCATCAGCCCCAAGAAATTTGAAGGCACTGAAGATTCCTAGGTATGGTAGGAGTATTATCGACCGCTCATAAGGGATTTTGCTATAGCAAAACCATTAACTGAGTTAACTGGAAAGTGCTATTTATGAGTGGAAAGATGAACGGAAGCAGCGTTCCAGCACTAAAGGATATGTTGATAACAGATCTATCTCCTAGTTTATCAGACTTCAAAGAGAATTTCTACTTGGCTGTGAGTGGCTGTTTGCAGGACTAGGTGCCGTCTTGGTGAGGATAAAACAAGGATGAGGACTGTACTATGTCAGTAGAGTTTTGAATGCGTGAAAAGTACAACAGAAGGGAATGTTTGGCATTAGTGGGGATTACAGAAATTTAGACACATTTTGCTAGGACATCAATTAAATGTTCTTACAGATCATAAACCCATTTGTGATCTTTTCAAGAAAGGAGCTTTTACCAACAATATGAAGTTCAATAGATGGTTAAGTTAGCGTATTAGGAATTTGCCCAGATTTAGATGCTATACCTGGTAGATATAACACATTATTTGACGCCTTATCTAGATCTCAAGAAGAGAACGAGAAACAAATTACCACTCATAATTTCGCCTTCAGTTGTCAAATCACGAGCTTAGATTTGAACAGTTTATTAGAGGAACAACAAAAGGATTTAGAATAAGGGAAGTAATTGGTAACCTCTTGGGTAGAAAAATTCAGAGTTTCAATTGATAGATGGGTTGTGTACAAGACCAGACAGACCAAATGCTTGTTCACATTTGTACATTCTAATACACTAATACAAGACGTTTTAGAACTAACCCATTCATACAAGTTATCAGGACATCCTGGAATTAAGAAACATGTAGAACAATCTTTAAAACTATTTTTGGCCTCGATGTAGTGAGGAATACTCTCGATTTGTTCAGAATTGTACCCTATGTAATATACATGAGGAATGTCAACGTCGAAGCTCCTCTGGAAATGTATATTCAGAATTAAATCCTTTCCAAGTAGTCACGTGGATTTCTTGAGTCCATTCCCGAACACCATCAGAGAAATAAACAGATTTTAGTTTCATTGACCTATTTGACCAGATGTGGTATTTCAACTAGAAACAGAGAAGCATCAACATTGGCAGAAGCCTTTAAGTCTAAATTATAACCAGACATTCATGTCCTCAAGTTTTGCTCTTAGACAATGCTGCTGAATTTACTAGTGACATTCTAACAGAAATTGTGTGACTTTTATGAAATACAGAAATGTCAAAATAACAGCATATAAAGCTAAGCTCAAATGGAGCAGTAGAAAGAACAAATCGCAAGATAAGGATGTTCAAAAAACATTGGTACTTCTTTTGAAGACTGGGATTTGACTCTCGAAGACATACAATTTACTCTAAGCAACACAGTAAATGAATCAATGGGAAACTCCTCATTTCTATTGTATGGCTACCAAAGAGAATGCCAAATTCACTTTTGGATGATGCCGCACCACCCAGACGTACATGCAACTACAGGGACTACTGCTTGGAAGACAGGCGTCACGTCACAGGGCCGTTAAAGTCACCAGGGCTAGATTAAAGGAGTTACATAAAATCTAGTAAGTATTACAATAACAGATCCACCATACCACTCGTTAAGTGGACAACAAGTTTATGTACTCAATCATGTTCTTGAAGGACCTAATATTAAGTATACACCAAAATTTCGAGGTCCATATAGAGTTTTAGAAGTTTTGAAGTTGAATAAATTCAAGTTAATGCATGAAATTACCTTGAAAGAATCCATTGTACATTGGAACCATTAAAGTAGTTCATTTTCAGAACCTTGGTCGTCTACCCAGTTGAAGATTTGTCAATAAAGATAAGATAGATAATAAATGAATCTTCAATGACCCCAGGAGGTACTAATTTGAAAGAAGGTAATGGTCACAATGGTATATGTAGTGATAAGTTTTACTGCTTAATAACATTATTTTCAGCAAATGGATTGTGTGGTGGTTGGCCAGTGAGTCAGGTGTGAACTCACTCGGCTGGCAGGAAGGAGCCATCATCAAGAGGTATGGCAAGGTAAAAGATGATACAGGACCTAGCCATTGTTAAGATCCAGACCGGACTCCATTATCGATCAGAGAGCAGTTAGTCAGCTGAGCAATCCAGATACAGGCAGGATTACACAGCGTCAAAGATAGGTATGCGACATGCTCTCCAAGTTGCAGAGGACATCGATGAGTGTTATGCCAAGGAAAGTGATAAGCGATCACTCATACCCTTTATAGGCGTCGCTTTGCACAATCTCTTTGGAGTGGCGACCGATGGTAATGTTGAAGGCTAAAGGAAGAGTGGCACAACAGAAAATTGGGCTTCTGAGCAGGAGCACTGTCTATAATAATAAAGTAATGAAATGTCATCAAAATCAGAAAATGATCACAGTGCTGAAAGAATTTGTGAATAGTGCCTCATAATGTTTCATCAGAAATTGCTAAAATCCATCAAACAGAAATGATGGAGCAACTGCTCATAGAAACAAGTAATTTCCTTCTGGAATACAAGGAATTACTCAATGCAATCGTGCTTGAGTAAACTGCTGTCGCCTTTCTGATAACCCCTAGTGAAATTGAAGCCATTATTCAGAAATGTGTTGTGAACAATCACTTGAAATACTAGTAGAAAATATAGTGGATATTATGGCCTGATAACGAGTGAAAGTGATAGCCAATCAAATCATGCTGATCCACCAACCATCAGACGTCAACTCATTGATGTCAGTCTATCCATCCCCAATGGTAGTAGATAATAAGTCCATTGTACTAGAAGGAATAGTTCGACACTTTGCCTTGCAACATGATTCTTTCCTAGTGACCAGAAATTCCCGAACATAAATTCAGAATGTGTCATGTAATGATGGTGTATATGTTTGTAACATTGTGAATTTCTATGAACCATTGAATGCTCTTCATTGCTTAGATGATCTTGTAAACAACAAGAATGAGTAAGAACCATTGTAAATATATACCGTTTACAGAAACTTTCAAGGCTCAAATCATTGATGATGAAATTTTTGTGTTCTCAGCTTAAACAGACTGAATGTAAGATTGACTGTAAGTCAAACAAGGCAAGAAATAGTTTTCATTAACGTACACTCATTTTCATCTGCTTGTGAATTGGTTATTTTACATAATTTGTATTACAAACCTACAGTCTTCACGACATACAGTTTGAATTTCAGTAAAAGTGTACATCAGTTTGCAGTTATTAACGAATTTCAACTTTCAGAACTGGAATTGGAGACATTCACAAAGCTAGAAGAGGTTCATACTTTCTTTCATATATATAAGACCGAGATTTCTCTATCATGCCATTTCATAAATGTCATTCTTTTGATACTTGTTTGCTTTCATTTCTTTTATGATTGTCAGAAATTAATATTGAATAAGCTTACCTTAATCAAAGACATGATGGACAGAATCCTTCCCTGAGAGTAATAACATTTACCATTTGACACCACATGACATTTGTTGATTGATTTTTTATTTACAATTGATAACCAGAGAGTAATAGGCATTTGATATATTTACTTTGCCATGATTTTCTGCATTTAGTTTGAGTATTTGATATATAATTCATGCTTATATTGTTTGTGTTAGCACTATGATGCATTATAATATTTCTTGCATTTATTGCTTGTTAATAGAAAATTATTGAAATTGAAGTAATTGACTATAGTCAGGGATTGAGTTGGTTATCTACTTGCATTGTAGTCAATGCAGGTAGAGTGTTCCGAGTGATGTTATGCAGTGAATAGAAGTATGAGATTCGCACTGATCGGGATTATGAAGAGAGAAAGGGAGAGCGCAAGAGACGATGTTGATAGTTTAAAATGAGCCAAGGGACCGTGGGTGAGACCCAACCACAACAAACCTCCAAGATGTGGGAAAGGAAGAGGAGGAGTTAGAGGATAGGTTATGAAGCGAAAGGTCAACCAAATTGACCTGATTTGTCCTTGCCAAAGTGGGAGTTAAGATTGAACCATTAAGAGTAAAGTAGACGTCCTCAAGGAGGCGGAGTTTTATTCAACTTAGGTCCAGAGTTCATTCTGATCAATTTTTAGCCAGAGTTACTTGAAAACCAAATTGGGTAGGATTGTGTCACTCGCTCCTCTCTTAACATCAAGAAATTTCTAAGTCCAGTGTGGCTGGCCAAATTATTGAAATATTAGTGTTAGAATAAAACTTGTGAAAAACCGTGCCGGTAATTCTTACCCCTCCGGGAAAAGTGAAAAATATTAATGAACAATTTCAACCTAACACCGAGTCCCTGCGTTACTATCAAGTGAGTCAACAGACAGAAACAGAGTCATTCATATGTGGTGCAACGCAATACAAGAAAAACTGCACCGCATAACACACACTCTCTCTCTCTCTCTCTCTCTCTCTCTCTCTCTCTCTCTATGATATAATATATATACTATATATGTGTGTGAACGTATATGTTTGCTTGGGCACATGTGTGTGTGTATTGTGTTTTTATTACCATACGCTGCCTTTCATTTTTCTCAGTATTTTTGAGATGAGAATAAACCAGATATATAATTTACTGTTTAGTTCAACAGAGGCACGACTGAGATGATCCCCAGACTTTTTACCTTCGTCCACTGAAATCGGTCTTAGAAAGTGGATGTTATTGAGAGAAATGAATAGCAGGGAAATATATTGCAAAGACAGAAAGAAAATCAATGCATTCTCGGCGCAGACATTACAGTCATGAAATATAAAAAAATTTTTTAGTCAGAAAGCCATGCATCAAAAAAAATGTTGTACTTCCTAACCGACCCATGTATCCATACTGTGTTGCAGAAATTCCTATGGATATGAAATTTCAGCCAATTCTGAAAGTAGCTTTGTTCTCTCTCTCTCTCTCTCTCTCTCTTCTTCTCTTCTTCTCTCTTCTCTTCTCTCTCTCTCTCTCCACATATTTAACAAAATTATCGGAGTAATATTGAATGAGCATTGCCATTTTGACCATGATTTATTTTAGTTATCTAGACTCTTTTATAACCAGATTTTCCGATTTTAATTTGGCTGATAACTGATGATCTTACAAAGCAAACATTAATAGAGCAATCATAAAATATTTCTTCAGCTACGCATACGAACTGGAAGAGAGAGAGAGAGAGAGAGAGAGAGAGAGAGAGAGAGAGAGAGAGAGAGAGAGAGAGAGAGAGAGAGAGAGAGAGAGAGAGAGAGAGTCCCATTTTATGCTCTATGCAGCATTCCCAAAATATCCCATTTTCCTCATGTGCTTCTGACATTTCAGACTCCAGTTATTAACAATTGTCAGGGCCAGTGTCTACAAAAGGCTTTTGTCTGGACGCTCCAGGGGAGTTTTAATCAGCTAAAACACTATCACTTGTATTCTTTTAGATCCTGTCAATTTTTTTAATCATAAGGCTTATCAGTCTACTTTCATTTCCTCACAGATTTTAACAAATCTGTCTGCCTATTTCTGTGCTAATCTCCATCCTTCTGGTTAGCTTTTATTTGTGTTTTAATGTCAATGGATTGCTTTAATACTCTACTTTTCGTTCTCTTATGGAATGAATTGAAAATAAAATTTAGACCAAAGGCCATAGGCTCTATGAGGTTTTTCAGCGCTGAAAGGGAAATTGAGAGTAAAGAGATTTTGAAGGTGTAAAGGAGGAAAACTTCAGTTGCATTAGGATACAATTGTTAGGAGAGGGTAAAAGTAGAATGGAAGGAAGAGAATAAGAACGGAGGTATAGCAAAAGGAATGAAAGGGGTTGCAGCTAGGAGCCGAAGGGACCCCACAAATGACCTTAAGTATATTCTACAGTGCACTGCTCGAGGTGCACTGTCGGCGCCACGCCCCTATGGGGTTGTTTTCGTGTGAAATTTTGAGGATATCAAAATCTGGCAATATCAGACTTAAGAGTATTATAATATATCTCCTGTGCTATTTATACTATTTATCGTCGATGTTTTGACGTTGGTTGCATATACTAACTATAATAAAAAAAATTGTAATTTTAGTGTTAAATCTATTACTGGAACAGATGAAAACGAGAGATTGTATGCAGTAAGACTACACTGCCCACCATTTATCAAGATTCTAAAAGAAAACTTTGATATAATTTTAAGTATCGGTCGTTGTCAATATGTTCAGCTGGCATTGATTCGTTCATAGTGACTAATGTTTTTGAAGGTACACATAAAACGAAATACACTCTTAATGTACATACATATACATACAGGCATACATGCATATATCTCATGACCACAGGAAACAAGTAAAAAACAAGTGAAATACGCGCCGAAGATTCTTCGGAGCAATCGAGTTTTCTATACAGCCGCTACGGCGTATAATCAAGGCCACCGAAAATAGATCTACCTTTCGGTGGTCTCGGTATAATGCTGTATGAACCGCGGCCCATGAAACTTTAACCACGGCCCCGTGATGGCATATCGTCTATCGCTGCCAGAAGCACGGTTATAGCTAACATTAACCTTAAATGTTAAATAATGCAATTTGTTATGTTTGGTGATTGGAGCACGGATGATCAACGTACCAACTTGCAGCCCGCTAGCATCAGTAGTTTTTAAGATCTAAGGGCGGACAGAAAGAGTGCGGGCAGAATAAAGTGCGGACGGACAGACAAAGCCGGCATAATAGTTTTCTTTTACCGAAAACTAAAACTGAAAGACTGGGTGAAGGTCCAGACCGGTTTCGGCTTTATTTATAAGCCATTAACGAAGGACTGATTAATAATTTATATAAATATATATATACATATATAAATATATATGCATATACATATATATGCATATATATACATATACATATATATATATATATATATATATATATATATATATATATATATATATATATATATATATATATATATATATATATATATATATATATATATGTGTGTGTGTGTGTGTCAGACAATAACGAGAATTTCTCAATGCACTGTAATCAATATCATTTGATGAACGAAATGTAGAAGTCCAACGCATAAAAGAAATTAACGCTAAGCAAACAGAAAACCTTCAAAAGAACTTCCTGATATGACGAAATATGACATTCGTGACGTCATTGGCAAAAGAGAGAGAGAGAGAGAGAGAGAGAGAGAGAGAGAGAGAGAGAGAGAGAGAGAGAGAGAGAGAGAGAGAGAGAGAGAGAGAGAGAGAGACAGAGAGATAAGACTCAAAAGCCAACAAGGCCACGCGAGGAAATCAAGCGCTGATGTTCGGGGAATCAGAAAAATAACTCTGAGAAAAAGGCATTTCGTGAAATTGAAATACTATTTCAGCAACTGTTCTACTTTCCTGGGCTTTTCTTCATTCTGGTTTTTTGTGGAAGGATTAACATTGATGTTTATTTAATGGGTGAACAGCTACTGGTTCCTGCGCATTCGCACCTGGCCACTCAGGTGTTCCTAATTAGGCACAGTAGGATTCAGTCAGTTAAGAATGTGATTTAGTATTTAATGTCTATGATTAATATTTCTACTTTAGTTTTTTCCTGTATAGTAACTTTTTTTTTATTTAAGCCTTCCAGGACACCTGGATTTACCTTTACATTGAGATAAGCTTAATATTATATGTATATATATACATAATATATAATTATATAAATATATATGCATACACGCACACACACAATATATATATATTGTATACAGGGTGTTTCGAAATTAGAGACACCCCCCTACAGCATAAACTAAAATTGATATGGACAAAAACAAAAGTAATTCAGAACAGGTATTTGTTTAAGTTTCTCTCTGAGTATTTAATATTTTGTGTGGCCTCCATCTGCCTGTACAACAGCCTGCACTCTTGAGGGGTATGATTTCAGAAAATCGCAAAAAGCTGAGACTCAAACTCCATTTCCTGAGCACTTCGGTCACCTCTCTCCCAGGTCGTCGAGGCTTGGTGTGCCATCATAGTTAACTGTGAGCGCTTCAACACGATCCTTTAAGATACTACCAATGTTTTCACACACATTAAGGTCAGGGGAGCTACCTGGATATTCACCTGACAAAAAGAAATCAATACCACTGTTTCGAAGCAGCTCCTGTTTCTGAAGAGCCTTGAAACATGGTGCCTTATCATGCAAAAATGTGAATTCTTCAACAGATAACACATTTTCACTATCTTTGAGGAAAGGAAATACTCCAACAGTAAGCATAGTTTCTCTTAAGTATTCGCCATTCCATGACTGTCCTTTTTCTTTGATGATCCACATTAACCGTTTGGCTGTGAAACAGAGAAAAATTCCCAAACATTCAGGAAATTTCACAACTTGGCGATAGCGCACGTTATCGCTAATATCATCCAACTTTGCAGCCCAAATGAAGTCATTTTTATGATTTGGTTTCCTGACTGTGTAAATGAAAAATTCATCTGATGCAGCAACATGGAGAAAGTCAGATTCATCCCAATCTTTAAGAAATGAACCACAAAACCATGCACGGTCTTCTCTCTGTTGCTGAGTGATGTTGGGCTTGCTGATAACATGAAATGGCTTGATACCAGATTTTTTCAACTCACGATATACACCACTATATCTTCTCTTCTTTCCCCTTTTTGTTTCTAGTTCAAGTGCCAATTTACGTAAAGACTTTCTTGCTCTACCCACTGCCTCAGCTATGATGTCTTTTGACTCCTGAGAAAGGACTTCAGGTCTTCCAAGAATCTCACTCTTTTCGCAATGACAGTCATGGATTTTTGTTCCAGTTTCTTTTAACAAAGGATTCATCTATTTTAATGTATTTAGCTATCCAGGAACGTGAAACGAAGGATGCGCCAGCATCTCGGGCCTTTCTGAAGGTTATAGCCTGGATTCGGTCAATCCATCTGATTTCATCGGAGTCGTTAGCCATGGCTGTATCTAACTCCGTCACTCAGTCTGAAAATACAAGAAATGTAAAATGAAAATTAGCTTAATAGAAACTTAAAATAATGCACTTGGAGATAGGTTATAGCAAAAACTTCATAACTTTCCATTTGTTCTGCAGAGGGGGCTCTAGTTTCAAAAAACCTGGTATATATATACATATAACTGGAACTAGAATATCGAATTTAGGCCAAGGGCCAAGCGCTGGGACCTATGGGGTCATTCTGCGCTGAAACTGAAGTTGAGTAAAAGGTTTGAAAGGTGTAACAGGAGGAAAACCTCGCAGTTGCACCATGAATCAAGAGTTAAGAGAAGGTGGAAAGAAGAAAGAAATGAGATTATGAACAGAGGTACAGTGATAGGAATGAAAGGGGTTGTAGTTGGGGCAGAAGGGATGCTGAGATCCTTAAGTAATGCCTACAGTGTGCCGTGTGAGGTGCACTAATGGCACTAACCCCATATATATATATATATATATATATATATATATATATATATATATATATATATATAATGTGTGTATGTATGTATGTATGTATAAGCACATCCTGATATAGGGCAGCCACACATTAACCTTACGCGTGCAAGTAAGAATTTCACTCGGATTCAAGATGGAAACAGGCATCTATCTATCCATCTATCTCTCTCTATATGGGCTACAGTATAAACATACATATATGTTCATGTATGATTATATATATATATATATATATATATATATATATATATATATATATATATATATATATATATATATATATATATATATATATATATATATATATATATATATATGTAGACTTCTGAATGCTAAACATGTTAATAAAAATTGATCAACAATGATTATGGAGGGAATGATTCCTCAGCTTTTTCATTTCAGGAAATTAAACTTTTGTTTTCTTATTTGTGTTCTTCTACGTATCTTTTCTCGAAGAAACTGTTAATTTTTTTTTATTTTTCCTTTTAATACTGATGAAATTAACTACTAAGTATTATAAACACAGCATGCACACATACTATAAGAAAGCTACATAAACTTTCAAGTGGCACGGACAACTGTCTACCCTAAAAGAAGTGTTGTTTATTTTAGAATGAGAACCCACAGACACACAGACACACAGATAGACATAGAAAAGTCATTTCAACGTGACAGGTCCTGGGGACTCCAACTGAATCACACCTAAGAGTCCTACTTGTCAATAACCCCTACCAAGGAGTCCTATCGTAACCGAGTTACAGGACTTCATAATTACTGTCCTTCCGTCAAGGAAACTTGGA
>NC_089747.1:44139789-44152289 GCF_040412425.1 Macrobrachium rosenbergii | reverse complement strand
CTTTGAAAATCGGCAGATAAGGTAGAGTCTCAAATCTCTGTTTTTATGGGAGAAAATTGAACTTGTGATTTTTACCATGACTTTCTGATCATTATGAACTTTTGAACTGGTGTGGGAGATTTAATATGAATATTCATACCTCTTTTATATTATTATTTTGTTATGTTACGTTTGCCATATCTTGGCTATGCATTTTACACTTTCCATTATTGTGTTTTGCATTTCATGTATTTTTGGGAGTTTTCTATCATGTTTAATTCTTTCGACAGATGTCTGTGGACTTGTTGGAATAACATGTGGAATTGTGGTAGACTGTTTTTTTGGACATGACTTTAGTTATTGATTTGTGAGTATGTGTGATTTTGGGGATTTCCAGGCTATTAGCCATAATGAGACTTCTTTAATCAGAAGTGTTTGCAGTTTAGAGTTTAGTTATTTGACTCGATAATTCATTTATTATGCATTTTAATCTTTGCTTTGTTTTATTCATTTCTTGTTGGGTTATTTGAATAATAAACCTATTTTTGTAGAAACGATTGTGTTTCTTTAAATAGTCCATTTAGTTGCTTTGGTGAGAATGAGTGAGGTCGGGTGGATGAGCTTCGGAAAACGATGAGAGAGAGAGAGAGAGTCGATACACGGAGAGAGAGAGAGTTGAGAGAGAGGGGAAAAAATGTGAGTGTTATCATGGGTCGAATCTTTTCACGTCTTTTTCCTGAAGAAGATCGCTAGGATTACGCTATGTACACTTCTAAAACAAGTGTTGATCTGTTCCTTGTAACATATGAATCACGGTGATGTGATAAAAACTTCATAATATGGCTGCGTGTGACAAACGCATTACACGGTCAACATGGCAGGGTGGGTGGATATAGTCTCCAAAACACAAACACCTGAGTTCGACGGGTGATTTGTATATGGAGCCGATATCCACTTATACCTCTCCTGTGGCCGCGCTGGTTAATGCGTCCCCTGTAGTCCTGAGTTCCTGTCCTTCGCTGGTTCGACCCCACGGGACGGCGTACTTATTATCAACTAAAAATTCCCCTTCGGTAACATATATGAAAATATATTATTTCGAGGTAGAGCAATTGGATATTAAAGGACGTTTGTAGCTTAATGCTTGTATATGAATCACGGTGATGTGATAAAAACTTCATATATATATATATATATATATATATATATATATATATATATATATATATATATATATATATATATATATATATATATATATATATATATATATATATATATATATATATATTATATATATATATATATATATATATATATATATATATATATATATATATATATATATATGTGTGTGTGTGTGTGTAGGTGTTTGTATGTGTATAAAACGTGTATGTGTCCTCTTTCACTGGGTATATTTTTAAATGTTATCGTCATCATGAAACAGGATTTTGTAAACTCCACATTGAATAACATACTATTTGCCCAAGTATGTCTGTACGCCTTCATACGCACGTACAATTACACCTTAGACAGACACCCAAAAACGCGAGCCATTGTTTGCGCGAGCGACGCAAGAGGAGGATTAAAGGTGAAATCCAAAAAAAAGCGAACTTCGCCCCTCAATGAAAAAAAAAAAACACTCATTTGAAAGAGACAGTTTCCTTTGCTTATGGTCGGCCGCCTCACATCAGTCGAAGCTCTGAAGCCACCAGCGTCGTTTACAAAGTCAACTCCAACACCCACTGATAGAAAAAAAAAGATAAATGAATAAAACAGCAGTCAAAGGCAAAAGGTCTCTTCTGAAGTGGAAGTGGGATGGAAATCCGAAAACAGACAAGGTTCACCCACTGCACAACTTCCGAACCTCACAGAATGCCCTCCCGTCAAAGGCTTTGACGCCTCAGCTATAAAAAAAACTCCTGATAGGAATCCAGGAATCCTTCCTGAGGTCCTGGTGATAAAGGCTTTAACGCATTGTACCTGCGGGAAAAATGATAAAAAGAGGATATCTGTTAAAGGTGTGCCTCAATGTTTGTTTACCGAAAGCTAGGTCAATCGATCAGGAGGTAAATCGTGTACAGCTGGGCTAAGAACAATGGGGTTATTTGAACTCTGTTTGTTATGGCCACCATAACCTGATTTCAAGATTTTTTTTTCTGTCTTTTGGTCAGAATTAAACGGATATATATATATATATATATATATATATATATATATATATATATATATATATATATATATATATATATATATACATATATATATATATATATATATATATATATATATATTATATATATATACATATATATATGTATATGTATATATGTGAATATATAAACTGATAAAGAAAAGAGAGAATAACATCACAAGAGAGTTATTGGCAATGTTCTGTAATCCTTAGAGATGTAGGAAAATAACTAGCCCTGGGGAAAACAGTCTTATCACCCTAGGAAGGAAGAAATACTTGCATCTATTATAATATGACTGTAAACCCCCACGCAAAAAAATTGTTATTTTGTCCACAAAAATTGTGAAAAATAGACATCAAGTTAAATATAAAATTACAAAAAAAAAAAAAAGTTTTTGAAAACCAAAATTATACAAAAAAAAAAACTCATTCAAGTAAGAAACTAAAGTAAACAAGTAAAACTTGCGTCGAAGTTTCATTGGCGCAACCGAGTTTTCTGTATAGCGTATGAAACTTTCCGCCACGGTCCGGTGGTGGCCTGTGCTGTTGGTACCTACAGCGGTGCCAGAAGTACGATTACGGCTAACTTTAACCTTTAAATAAAATAAAAACTACCGAGGCCAAAGGGCTGCAATTCGGTATGTTTGATGATTGGGGGGTGGATGATCAACATGCCAATTTGCTGGCCTCTAGCCTCAGTTGTTTTTAAGATCTGAGGACGAACAGAAAAAGAACGGACGGACAGACAAAGTCGTCACAATAGTTTTCTTTCACAGAAAACTAAAAATCCGGTTGAATATTATCAGAAAAATTCAGAAACAAGAAAAACATGAAAATAACCATATAAAATGCCACAGACTTATTCAATAGATCAAAACGCTGCAAAACAATATTATTTTCCTTTCAACCTCTGGAAATATTACATATGATGATACGAGACTTCACTGTAACCGGGGGTATACAGGTAAATCGACAATAATGTACACGATTAGATTATAAAAACCAAAATCAAGCTTCTTTGAGTCTTAGTTCCTACAGCCTCGGCATTTTTAGCCTGAAAGGGAAGGGTTTACTGAATACTGAAGCCGGAATTCCAAGTGGGAATATCAGGTGAAATATTCACAGATGTAAACTGGAAGCAATATTCCCTACCTGGAACCATCAACAATATCTGAATAACCCACTCCAAAAGGATCTCTCTCTCTCTCTCTCTCTCTCTCTCTCTCTCTCTCTCTCTCTCTCTCTCTCTCTCTCATTCCACGAATGAAAGCAGAGAAGAAGCGAACCGCCGCAGAATGAAAACCTCTCTGAAATCTCTCCGCCATATTCCAGTACATCTCCCGAGAGACAATGGAGGAGGCCGCGGTTCCTTAATCGCTACCTTATAATTATTATTCACTCTCTCCCCTTCCTTTCCTCCCCTCTGTTATTTCCCGATCTTCTCTCCTCCATTCTGTGGGAGAAAAACACGACTTGGTTTTTTCTTCTTCTCCTTCTCCTCCTCCATCTTGAACATCATTGTCTTCAGGGATGCAAATGACATTTCCGGCTTTGTCGCTTCTGGACCCTTTGTCTCTCGTCTCATTCATTGTCTTCGACTGGAACACACGAGCTGGAGGGAAAGGGGCTACTCAAGTCACTTTTATCTTTGCGTCTCTATTATTCATGCAACAAGGATAGACCGGTGTCAACACCTTTTCTGTGAAGATGAAATTAGTGTTTCTGAAAGCAGTATTCACTTTCAGGTGATTCATTGCTTCCTGTTTAGTAATAGCTCTATTCGTTTTAATTTGAAGGGCTTGTGACATACGAATGAGTAGCACTTTTCATGGCCTGCACAGAATGGAAGTCTCACAACAGTTGGTGACATTTGGCCTGCATCCTAACACTCCGGCATTTGTCGATAAGTAACAAATAAAAAAAAATTCCCGAAGGGGGGTAGTGCCGTCAGTGCACCTCATGCGGTGCACTATAGGCATTACTCGAGATCCTTTGCAGCGTCCCATCGGCGCTCTAACTGCAACCCCTTTCATTACTTTTACTGTACCTTCGTTCATAATCTCTTTCTTTCTTCTTGCTTTCCACCCTCTCCTCTCTATTGACAAATAGTGCAAATGCATGGTTTTCCTACTGTTCCATTTTTTATACCTTTTTACTGCCAATTTCAGTTTCATCGCTGAATGGCCTCATAGTTCCCAGCGGTTGACCTCTGGCCTAAATTCTATATTCTAATCGAAGAAAAGAAAAGAACTAAAAATATAGCACAGGCAGTATTTACTCAGCACGGAATTTCTTAACCTTTTCAACGAATGTCATTCATTCATATTCAAGCTTTCTTCACGAGGAAAAAAACACAGAGCATAATTCAGAAATAATTTTCATGACAAGTTTTAGCTTCAATCGATGGTGTCATCTTTCCCCTAAGTCTCATACAGCCTCAGGCGACTACTTTTGACTTGTAGGCAGTACGAGAGATGTCAGGGATAGATCTTAACCCCAAAACTGTACTTTCATTAGCCCTGACATTGTTGTAGGTGCAGGTGGGTCATCTGGGCTCATTTATCTATGGAGTTTGGAAGGTTGGAGTCAGTCTGTTCGGGATTGTCGCAAATTTCATTGAGACTCTTGAACAGTCAGTCATGTAAGTTTGACTCCTCTTCAGCCACCATCCTACTGGACTTTCAGTAGTGACTTGTGGAATACAGTACAGTATCTAGAGTTTCTAGAAGAAACTCTTGTCGGATAGCTCTTCAAATAAAAAAACTATTGTGCTATTGACAGAAAAGTAACATTTGCATACACGTGATGCGACGGCTGTAGTATTTAATACAGTTAACTTCCCCAGATACTAATATCTAACAAAAAATGTATTTGAAACAAAATGAAAAAATTCAAAAGGGAATTCATGTCACAATTTACTTTAATCAGATATGCTTCCATTCTGATGCACCATCAGAGAGAAAGACAATATAATTTGCAAATTTATTTTTACCATAAAGAAAGACAACATAGGCTATGTACATTTCTAGCTCGGTTTGTATCCCTAGGTACAGTGTAAAGGCCGTGATTCTTTTAGGTCTTCTTATGACTAAATAATAACAGAAAACTAGCACTGGTTACTTGTTGTCCGCTCATCTGAGCGCTGCATTTCATAAAAGTACATAAATTCCACTCTGAGAACAGGAGTTTATGCACCACATTCGTCTTGGCTACTTTCTTCATCGGCCAGACGTTTCTTTTTTTCCTCATTCCTGTTAACAAGAAGGCTAACATCAGAAATGGGAGACAGAAGCCTTGGTTTCTATAACTTCTTCTCTCCTAAGAAGCGAGTATATCTTTTCCTCTGAAGACACGCACCAACCCCCAAATCTTTTCCTTCGCCCTGAAGTTTCGCTTTTCCTTTAGGCACAGACCGGTTCTTGTATCTGAAAACTAATTTCTTCGTGTCGCTTCTAATTTGAAAAATTATTCAAAACACTTATCCTGACTTGCGGTCATTTCATAAGGCGTTCAGACGAAATTCTTAAACTTATATAACGAGAGTCCAGAAAGTCATTATTAACGAAAGACGAAGCTGATTGAACTTAAACTTGAGATTCCTCCAATTCAAATAATTACCGCCACATAATTATTTACCGTAATGTGAAAGCAAACAGAACAAACTCAGCTCAGTGAAATCTTTTCATCGGAAAAAATTATCATCAAAGTTATACGGTATGTAAACAGGCATCTCACACCTATAACACAGAATCCATAGTATCACACCCTCTAACTGAATAGTTCCAATAAAGCTTACGTAATCATCTCGAATCAGTAATCACATCATTCAAATAACCGCAGTCAAAGCTACGCACGCCAACAGTCTTCGACGAAGATCTCGTGACGATATTCTTCCCGAGTGGCGAAAATAACATCGGAGGCTCCATTTGTATTTTGGTCGTCGAGTGAATCTATGAAAGTTCTTGCAAGAGTCGTCTTCCTTTTGTGGAAGAGAAAAGTCGTCTCAGAAGGTCTGTTTGAACCTCCTCCCTCCTTCTTCTCTTCTCCTTCCTCGATTTCTGGCTCTCAATGGAAATTCCGGTGAGAGAGCGGACGAGTCTCCCGCTACGGTTTTTGACATAAAGACCTCACAGTGACATCGGAAATTAGTGAGAGAGAGAGAGAGAGAGAGAGAGAGAGAGAGAGAGAGAGAGAGAGAGAGGTTAATTTGAACCATAAATGTTACTCGAGACAATTAACGAGAGAGAGAGAGAGAGAGAGAGAGAGAGAGAGAGAGAGAGAGAGAGAGAGAGAGAGAGAGAGAGAGAGTATCAAGAAAAGTTAATAGATTCCTTAATTGCCACTATGGTGGTTCAAATGAAGCCACCGAATTTCTACCGCAAGCTTTACAAACCTTTACGTTTCAGACAATACGATACAGAATCAGTTCATATTCTGTAAGGTGACCAAGCTTTATAGGTTATCGCTTGACTAGAGGCTTTAGCGGAACCAACTGAGCAAAATCTGCAGCATTTTCACTATTAAATTCTTTGAGATAACCAAGTATTACACCAAAAAGCCTTATCCTTATCATCACCACTGAAATAAGAAGGAAAAATGTGATAAATTCTGCGATGTTTATGAACACTGGCAATAAAAGGAATTTGAATATAATATCAAAACTAACTGAATATAATGTTTAAAGCACAAGGTGGAGACGAATTCTTTACTGTTCCAGTAATGAAAAAAACTACTTTCTAGTTAGACAATAGATGTTAAGCCATAAAAGATGAAAATACTTTAAAATAGAAGACAAAATATCATTGGATATTATAAGTAGGAGGTCAGTAAACTTATGGAACGTTTTACAAAAATGAAATAGAAGACATAATATTATTGAATATCATAAGTAGGAAGAGACAGTAAATTTAAGAAACGATTTTAGTACACAACTAATCTTCGGAATCAAAATAGTAAAGAGTAAAGAGTAAAAGTAAAATAAAATTAAAATGTACAATCAAACATTCCTTTTATCTGACATTTTCAAGATAACGAGAATTTCCACACCATATAATTATAATATAATGATCATATTGTGAAAATTTTAATATAGATTGTGAGCTGGGCCATAAATTTCCTTTATGCTATTGTAATGACAATTAAAATACCATTTGTATGCAAATAAAAACGTTGAGAAAAACTTTTCCATAAATAATCTTATATTTTAGGCAGGGCAGCCGATCGAGGCTACGGTCTACCCCAACGCCAAATCAAAGTCCTTCAAAAGAAGGCATCGTGCTTACCCCATATAAAAAATGGGAAAACGCAAGTTAAACGAAGAAGAAGAAGAAGAAGAAGAAGAAGAAGAAGAAGAAGAAGCTTTATGTTTTTCCTACAAATGTTTTAGAAAGTTACCATGATTTCTCTAATTAGGGGATATGTGTTTAAGAATCCAAAATGGAAAATAAAACTTTCAGCCATATCAATAACTATCGCAGGTTGTTTTTGTATTGAAATGGCATAAATACAAAAATATATATATATATATATATATATATATATATATATATATATATATATATATATATATATATATATATATATACTATACACATATGAGTATATATACATACTAACATACACACACATATGTATATATATATACATTTGTGTGTGTTTGTATGTGTATAAAACGTGTATGTGTCCTCTTTCACTGGGTATATTTTTAAAAGTTATCGTCATCATGAAACAGGATTTTGTAAACTCCACATTGAATAACATACTATTTGCCCAAGTACGTCTGTACACCTTCATACGCACGTACAATTACACCTTAGACAGACACCCAAAAACGCGAGCCATTGTTTGCGCGAGCGACGCAAGAGGAGGATTAAAGGTGAAATCCAAAAAAAAGCGAACTTCGCCCCTCAATGAAAAAAAAACACTCATTTGAAAGAGACAGTTTCCTTTGCTTATGGTCGGCCGCCTCACATCAGTCGAAGCTCTGAAGCCACCAGCGTCGTTTACAAAGTCAACTCCAACACCCACTGATAGAAAAAAAAAGATAAATGAATAAAACAGCAGTCAAAGGCAAAAGGCCTCTTCTGAAGTGGAAGTGGGATGGAAATCCGAAAACAGACATGGTTCACTCACTGCACAACTTCCGAACCACACAGAATGCCCTCCCGTCAAAGGCTTTGCTGCCTCAGCTATAAAAAAAAAACTCCTGATAGGAATCCAGGAATCCTTACTGAGGTCCTGGTGATAAAGGCTTTAACGCATTGTATCTGCGGGAAAAATGATAAAAAGAGGATATCTGTTAAAGGTGTGCCTCAATGTTTGTTTATCGAAAGCTAGGTCAATCGATCAGGAGGTAAATCGTGTACAGCTGGGCTAAGAACAATGGGGTTATTTGAACTCTGTTTGTTATGGCCACCATAACCTAATTTCAAGATTTTTTTTCTGTCTTTTGGTCCGAATTAAACGGATATATATATATATATATATATATATATATATATATATATATATATATATATATATATATATATATATATATATATATATATATATATATATATATATATATATATATATATATATATACATATATATATATATATATATATATATATATATATATATGTATGTATATGTATATATGTGTATATATAAACTGATAAAGAAAAGAGAGAATAACATCACAAGAGAGTTATTGGCAATGTTCTGTAATCCTTAGAGATGTAGGAAAATAACTAGCACTGGGGAAAACAGTCTTATCACCCTAGGAAGGAAGAAATACTTGCATCTATTATAACATGACTGTAAACCCCCACGCAAAAAATTTATTATTTTGTCCACAAAAATTGTGAAAAATAGACATCAAGTTAAATATAAAATTACAAAAAAAAAAAAGTTTCTGAAAACCAAAATTATACAAAAAAAAAAAAAAAACTCATTCAAGTAAGAAACTAAAGTAAACAAGTAAAACTTGCGTCGAAGTTTCATTGGCGCAACCGAGTTTTCTGTATAGCGTATGAAACTTTCCGCCACGGTCCGGTGGTGGCCTGTGCTGTTGGTACCTACAGCGGTGCCAGAAGTACGATTACGGCTAACTTTAACCTTTAAATAAAATAAAAACTACCGAGGCCAAAGGGCTGCAATTCAGTATGTTTGATGATTGGGGTGTGATGATCAACATGCCAATTTGCTGGCCTCTAGCCTCAGTTGTTTTTAAGATCTGAGGACGAACAGAAAAAGAACGGACGGACAGACAAAGTCGTCACAATAGTTTTCTTTCACAGAAAACTAAAAATCCGGTTGAATATTATCAGAAAAATTAAGAAACAAGAAAAACATGAAAATAACCATATAAAATGCCACAGACTTATTCAATAGATCAAAACGCTGCAAAACAATATTATTTTCCTTTCAACCTCTGGAAATATTACATATGATGATACGAGACTTCACTGTAACCGGGGTATACAGGTAAATCGACAATAATGTACACGATTAGATTATAAAACCAAAATCAAGCTTCTTTGAGTCTTAGTTCCTACAGCCTCGGCATTTTTAGCCTGAAAGGGAAGGGGTTTACTGAATACTGAAGCCGGAATTCCAAGTGGGAATATCAGGTGAAATATTCACAGATGTAAACTGGAAGCAATATTCCCTACCTGGAACCATCAACAATATCTGAATAACCCACTCCAAAAGGATCTCTCTCTCTCTCTCTCTCTCTCTCTCTCTCTCTCTCTCTCTCTCTCTCTCTCTCATTCCACGAATGAAAGCAGAGAAGAAGCGAACCGCCGCAGAATGAAAACCTCTCTGAAATCTCTCCGCCATATTCCAGTACATCTCCCGAGAGACAATGGAGGAGGCCGCGGTTCCTTAATCGCTACCTTATAATTATTATTCACTCTCTCCCCTTCCTTTCCTCCCCTCTGTTATTTCCCGGATCTTCTCTCCTCCATTCTGTGGGAGAGAAAAACACGACTTGGTTTTTCTTCTTCTCCTCCTCCTCCATCTTGAATATCATTGTCTTCAGGGATGCAAATGACATTTCCGGCTTTGTCGCTTCTGGACCCTTTGTCTCTCGTCTCATTCAATGCCTTCGACTGGAACACACAGCTGAAGGGAAAGGGGCTACTCAGGTCACTTTTATCTTTGCGTCTCTATTATTCATGCAACAAGGATAGACCGGTGTCAACACCTTTTCTGTGAAGATGAAATTAGTGTTTCTGAAAGCAGTATTCACTTTCAGGTGATTCATTGAGCTTCCTGTTTAGTAATAGCTCTATTCGTTTTAATTTGAAGGGCTTGTGACATACGAATGAGTAGCACTTTTCATGGCCTGCACAGAATGGAAGTCTCACAACAGTTGGTGACATTTGGCCTGCATCCTAACACTCCGGCATTTGTCGATAAGTAACAAATAAAAAAAAATTCCCGAAGGGGGTAGTGCCGTCAGTGCACCTCATGCGGTGCACTATAGGCATTACTCGAGATCCTTTGCAGCGTCCCATCGGCGCTCTAACTGCAACCCCCTTTCATTACTTTTACTGTACCTTCGTTCATAATCTCTTTCTTTCTTCTTGCTTTCCACCCTCTCCTCTCTATTGACAAATAGTGCAAATGCATGGTTTTCCTACTGTTCCATTTTTTATACCTTTTACTGCCAATTTCAGTTTCATCGCTGAATGGCCTCATAGTTCCCAACGGTTGACCTCTGGCCTAAATTCTATATTCTAATCGAAGAAAAGAAAAGAACTAAAAAATATAGCACAGGCAGTATTTACTCAGCACGGAATTTCTTAACCTTTTCAACGAATGTCATTCATTCATATTCAAGCTTTCTTCATGAGGAAAAAAACACAGAGCATAATTCAGAAATAATTTTCATGACAAGTTTTAGCTTCAATCGATGGTGTCATCTTTCCCCTAAGTCTCATACAGCCTCAGGCGACTACTTTTGACTTGTAGGCAGTACGAGAGATGTCAGGGATAGATCTTAACCCCAAAACTGTACTTTCATTAGCCCTGACATTGTTGTAGGTGCAGGTGGGTCATCTGGGCTCATTTATCTATGGAGTTTGGAAGGTTGGAGTCAGTCTGTTCGGGATTGTCGCAAATTTCATTGAGACTCTTGAACAGTCAGTCATGTAAGTTTGACTCCTCTTCAGCCACCATCCTACTGGACTTTCAGTAGTGACTTGTGGAATACAGTACAGTATCTAGAGTTTCTAGAAGAAACTCTTGTCGGATAGCCTCTTCAAATAAAAAACTATTGTGCTATTGATAGAAAAGTAACATTTGTATACACGTGATGCGACGGCTTTAGTATTCAATACAGTTAACCTCTTCAGATACTAATATCTAACAAACCATGTATCTGAAACAAAATGAAAAAATTCAAAAGGAAATTCACGCCACAATTTACTTTAATCAGATATGCTTCCATTCTGATGCACCATCAGAGAGAAAGACAATATAATTTGCAAATTTATTTTTACCATAAAGAAAGACAACATAGGCTATGTACATTTCTAGCTCGGTTTGTATCCCTAGGTACAGTGTAAAGGCCGTGATTCTTTTAGGTCTTCTTCTGACTAAATAATAACAGAAAACTAGCACTGGTTACTTGTTGTCCGCTCATCTGAGCGCTGCATTTCATAAAAGTACATAAATTCCACTCTGAGAACAGGAGTTTATGCACCGCATTCGTCTTGGCTACTTTCTTCATCGGCCAAATCTTTTCCTTCACCCTGAAGTTTCGCTTTTCCTTTAGGCACAGACCGGTTCTTGTATTTGAAAACCAATTTCTTCGTTTCGCTTCTAATTTGAAAAATTATTCAAAAAACTTATCCTGACTTGGGGTCATTTCATAAGGCGTTCAGACGAAATTCTTAAACTTATATAACGAGAGTCCAGAAAGTAATTATTAACGAAAGACGAAGCTGATCGAACTTAAACTTGAGATTCCTCCAATTCAAATAATTACCGCCACATAATTATTTACCGTAATGGGAAAGCAAACAGAACAAACTCAGCTCAGTGAAATCTTTTCATCGGAAAAAATTATCATCAAAGCTATACGGTATGTAAACAGGCATCTCACACCTATAACACAGAATCCATACTATCACACCCTCTAACTGAATAGTTCCAATAAAGCTTACGTAATCATCTCGAATCAGTAAGCACTTCATTCAAATAACCGCAGTCAAAGCTACGCACGCCAACAGTCTTCGACGAAGATTTCGTGAAGATTTCTTCCCGAGTGGCGAAAATAACATCGGAGGCTCCATTTGTATTTTGATCGTCGAGTGAATCTATGAAAGTTCTT
>NC_089747.1:44122289-44134789 GCF_040412425.1 Macrobrachium rosenbergii | reverse complement strand
CTCAGTGGTCTGGTTAAACTAAGGTATACTTAACTTTTTCATCCATCCCCCTTCACCCCCACCCCCCAACGTAAACTGGGCTCGTGCTAGCCGTAGACTTTGTAAATGACGTGGTATATAGATTATGGAACTGTTTACGTCTTTCTGCGCTGCTTGTTGCCAAAGGTTAAAATCGTTCGTTTCATCATTTCCTTATGATTTCTCGTACTTAATCAATAGAGCTTGGAGGAAACGTACGAGCATGTTTATTAATATATATATATATATATATATATATATATATATATATATATATATATATATATATATATATATATATATATATATATATATAAAACAACCCAACGGGCCACGTGTGGTCTAAGCAATATATATGATGGAACGGGGTCGAGATGACTTGATGTACAGTACAGTATATACGGAGGTATAAAAATTATTATTTTATCACAATAATAAAGTAACCCATATATATATATATATATATATATATATATATATATATATATATATTATACATATTCATTTAATGAGTGATAAAAATTTTGATAATTCTTTTTAAATCTATGATACATAGTTTTCCACATACTGTACGTGTGATTAATTTCCTTGTTTCCTCGAAGGTCATACTCAACAGCGAGAGAGAGAGAGAGAGAGAGAGAGAGAGAGAGAGAGAGAGAGAGAGAGAGAGAGAGAGAGAGAGAGAGAGAGAGAGAGATGAGGGGTTGGGGGGAAGTTCTAATCTCTACTGAACAAAGAGGAGAGTGGAATAGTGATATGGGCACTAATATACGTAGCGAGAGAGAGAGAGAGAGATAGAGAGAAAGTACTGGGCAGCCGTCTTCATAATCATACCAAGAATTTTACCCCCCCACTCCCATCATATCAATAAGTTTACCACTCCCCCCCCTCCTCCCACCACCCTTACCTAAACCAACCTGAAATGAGAGATATATAAAGGAGGTGCCAGCCCGAATTCCGCCCATTCATATCGATAGCGACTTGATCTGGGGTGATTAACCTGCAGTAAGTCTCGATTCGGACACGGACCAGAACATATTGCCCGGGAAGACGCAGACAGAATACCTCCCTAATGACTAAGTCCGCAACTCTGATTACTACTGATGGTGTGGCAGTTATCTCCGAAGGAATGAAATAATTAATGATGTTATTTGATCTTCATTTATGTTTTGAACGTTTGTTTTTTTCTAAATACAGTCTAAAGCCGTTCTTGTAGGTATAGACAGATATTAGAATAAAATAGAACATAGGATTTAGGCCCGAGGCCAAGCTCTGGGACCTGAGGTCATTTGGCACTGTAATGGAAGTTGAGAGTAAAAGGTTACAAAGGCGTTACAGGAAGAAAACCTCGCAGTTGCATTATGAATCAATTGTTAGGAGAGGGTGGATAGCAAGGTGGAAGAAAGAGAATATGAACGGAGGTGCAGTAAAAGGAATGAAAGGGGTTGCAGCTAGGGCCCGAAGGGACGCTGCAAAGAACCTTAAGTAAAGTCTGCAGTGCACCACATGAGGTGCACTGACGGCATACCCCCTACAGGGGGTACAGATGTTCTATAGATTCAACCCATCTAAAAGAAATTATTTTTCCATGAACACTTTTCATAAACGTAGGACTATTTTCTCCATTAAAAACAAACCGACGGGCAACAGAGAATGGGAACCGAAGTGCAACAACATCGATGTGATTAACAGCGGCTGAATGTCGGTCAGACAGTCGTCTTTCTCCTCTCAATCCCTCGTCCAGCAAATGTCTCCCTCGTTCCGATTCTCTCTTGCGCCAGAGGATTTCTGTCATGGCGACATCACACGCTCCTTCTTCTCCTCTTTAACTTCGTGAACTTTTTACTTCGTTCGAGCAGGAAAAGAATCAGCGCTCGGAAAGTGTTTACTTATTTTCACCTTGTGTTCTGCAACTCTCCAAGAACCTTAAGATAAAGGAGTCGAGATTTAAATTTTTTTATTTTAATTCTCATCCAGAGTTTTCCAAGTGAAAGAATTGTTGAGAAATCTCCAAGTTTTCTTTATCAGTCATACATTTTCATTTATCATATACAGTGTAATATATATATATATATATATATATATATATATATATATATATATATATATATATATATATATACATATACATATATATATATATATATATATATATATATATATATATATATATATATATATATATATATATATATATATATATATATATATATATATATATATATATATATATATATATATATATATATATATCATAAGCAAGCATATTTTCATCACACATTCTGTCATGCCAAGCGCTAAATATTTTTTTTAGCTCTTTGAGGATAATACTGAAATGAAAACAAAAGATATCTCAGCCTGAAATAATACTTTAAAAGCTAAATCCGTATTGCTTACAGAATGTGACTGAAGAACGAGATAAAGTTATGATTAATGAGGGTATAGTGCTTTGTAATCATCCCACTGGCTTCATTCCTCTAAACGCCAATAAAACAGTATAGAACTCGAATGATTCCAGATCAGTCTACCTCCCCGGCGGCGTCACTGTCATCTCACGACGAAAATTTGATGAACTGTCACTCAGTTCGTTAATTGCACTCCTCGGGGCAGTTACAGATGAATCCGGCCACGAATTATCAAATGCTAGGAGGATTAAGGACACCGCTTCCCAAATTCCTAAAAGGATACGGGCCAACGAAGTCAGGTAGAGATTTACTTCCGATGCAAATGAGATTGGTGTTGATTTCCATTTGGGGTCAAGGGATGTTGGGAAGAGGGCAGGGTCGGGATTGCAAAATAGAAGCAGTTATATTACGGCTTTAATTTGGGAAATTTTATGAAAGAAACATTTATAGAAATATTTACAATATTCTTGACCTATAAGACACTGAAAATTATCTGGTCTTTTGCTGTGTTTTTCGATTTTTTACTTGTGATTATTCTTCCTCTTTTTAGATTTCATTGTGGTTGCCTAAGTAAAGAGATTACTGCTTCATATACAGTTCGCGTTTATGAAAACCTAAATAATTCCAGTGTTTTGTGAATCATTACTTGTTACAAGAAATAATTTCGTAACTTTGGTGTTAGATATTCGTTTGCGTGTTTAATGTAACTATGATTATGGTTAGTTCCTCCATAGATACAGCTGATTGACGTGTGTTCTGAATTTAACAACTGTTATTAAAACTGACCTATAGTCCTGCAACTTCACGTCTGGAGATTGAGTTTCCATGACATGAAATACGATACAATCCCAATACAGTCCTCAAATAAAAGGACATTTGATTAATGAGAAGTGGGAGGGAAGCATATAGTAAATATATTTACAATATATCTTTCAGGTGCCCAAATCACTGCACAGGTATTTAAACGTGCTTAATGAGTATCTCTTTGTAAGAGAATCGTCAAGTGAACTAGTGCCATAGCCACTGCATCAAGAAGTTTTACATACGCAAGTGTATATGTATACATATATAAAATATATATATACACATATATACATACAGTACATTCATACATACATATATACACATATATATAAATATACAAGCATATTATATTCAGAAATATGAAAACAGGTATTTAGACATAAAATACCCTTTTTATTCAGTAATGGCCTCCGGTTTCAGACTAACTGTTTCCATCACCAGATTTGACAACAAAAACACAGAAAGAAAATGGAAAATTCCAAAATCATAAACGATCATTGGGATACAGTAATATTGTAAAAAAAAAAAGTTACAATAAATTTTATACAAAACTAATAATGAACAAGCAAAAAATTAAACAAAACAATACTAAAATAAATAACCGAATAAAGATTGTTTTATGTACAAAAGCTTTCCACGGAATAAATCAGTTGCAAATATAATAAATATATATATGCATATATATATACATACATATATATGTATATATATACATATATATATATATGTATATATATACATATATATACATACACACACACACACACACATATATATATATATATATATATATATATATATATATATATATATATATATATATATATATATATATATATATAAATATATATATATAGAATAGAGAGAGAGAGAGAGAGAGAGAGAGAGAGAGAGAGAGAGAGAGAGAGAGAGAGAGAGAGCGTCTGTGGACATGAACGAGCATGCACATACGGACGTGTTTATAACTCGCAAAAATGCACGAATATTCAGCGCCTGCATACTAAATTGGGCCAAATGAAAGCTTTCCTAAAAACTTCAGAGGTCACGTTCCTTCCTTCCGGAGGTTCTAAACTATTGTCAAGTTGTCTGACTGACCTCTCCTTCAAACAAATCGGCAAATTTCGTGTTTGTGCCTCGATTTCCAACCGATTTCTGGATGTCAGAGAAAATCCTCGATACAAAATAAATATGATTCCTAGCTTTAAAATGCAATAATGAAATGACACACAAAAAAATAATAGATCCCTAATGATTTACGAAGAATAATAGTTGCTTAACGAGCAAACAATTAACCTCAAAAGTGGAAATTGGTTCACCAGTAAGGGAACTGCGATACTGATTTTCCAAACTTGCTCGGTCTTTCAAGAGAATGTCTATGTTTCTAATAACTGCTTTTTAGAAGCCGATGTTCAGTGAGCGATCGATATAACCTGCATACTCTGATGCCTCTGCCTAATCATCGGTGCTTAAAAGGCAAAAAGACCAGAGGTGCACATCAGACCTCTTGCTGCACTTTCGACATGGACTTCTCTTGGCTGAAGTCCAACTTAAAGTAACCCCCTAATTTTGTTTACCCACGGCTCATGGGAAAAGAGAAAAAGGACTGAGAAAAAAACAGACCTGCCTACAAAGAAAAAAGGATAAAACTGGGATTAAGGAGAGAACAGTGAAGAAGAAGGAGAATTCCAAAACCTGGCAGTATATGGACAGGGCCATCACCAGTCTCTGGATAATCCAGACTGCACGTGTTGGACAATAAATATTTTTCTTATGTAGGTAAGACTAACTAGAACTGGATCAATATAAACCGTGTTATTAATGCTATATCTTTTTCTTATTATGATATTCTTTCTAGAAGGCATTCAGAAAATAATATCTTTTTTTAAATGAATATACTCTCCCAGAATTGTGGCCACAAAATAGAAATTCCAAAAAAAAGTCACATCTTTGTTTCTCCACATGGTTCCATTAGCAAAGAATTACAGTACTATACATTTCCAATAGTCTGTAATGTTTAATGTGTTAGGAAGAGAAATTTCATTGACATGTGATCACCTACTCAGCTGAGAAATCGATTATAAAACATAGCTTCCGATTTGCATCGTATGTAAGATCTGAATAATGAAACCAAATGATAAAGTTACGAAAAGGTCTCGCAGACCAAAACGCGTATCATACGAACTGGCTGCTTAGAAAAAGACGCATATAACCATTTATTGTTATTCATAGCCGAGCGTCACTTCCGCTATGCTGTGTTTATTTGCGCTGCAGATAAATTAAGCCAATCAAAACTCAATTTAGCTCGAATACGCGTAGTGTTTACACAAATAAAAAAAATTGCATATTAATATAAATTGCATTTTGCGAAACGGGCATTTTATGTTTGCATATCTGCCGCCATCTCTTTGGCTACACGGGAGAATTTCGAAATCCGGACGGGAATGTCAATTCCAGGATTTATATTAACTTTTATTTGGGCACAGGGAGGATATGAATTCGGCCTATGGCCAAACCATGGCGGCGAATTGGCCAATTAAGCCAGGAAACGGCACTTAATCAACAGATACAGAAATTGGAGTCACCTGGAATTTGAAGTAATCAGAATTTAAACTAATTTTTGGGGTTTAGGGTTTCTTTTTTTTTCATGATTATTATGAACGAATTTCACTGGAAATTAATTCATGGATCTCATTCCTTCTACCTGTTTAATCACTGATTACTACGAATCACGAAAGTTACAGAGAAACTTGTACTTATTGCAGGTGTTATGTTCAACCTGCTACTTATGCCACTAGATTACAATAATTAACTAGTTATGCTCGATGTTAACTTTCAAATTACTGGCATTCATAGCTATTTACTTCGGTATATACATATATATTGTTACAAATATTATACTGTTCGACCTCTCTTTCCTGATCTAGTAGAAATATAACAAAACAAAAGAGAAAGCACCAAAAAAGCTTTCTCTGTGTAAAGCAGTTGAGGGAGGGAAGCCAAAGAGCTGGTTGTTGTGTTTCAAAACGCCAAACCGTCAGAGGAGGATTATAAGTTTAGGTTAGGGACCTTTGCAACATGGTAGGTTTTACTAAGGCCACCTTTAGTTAAGGTATACCTTACGCTCACTTTACCATGAACTTTGTACTGGCGATTTTTTTTTTTTTCATTTTCAGGCTACCCACAGGCTACTAAGTGGGAGGAGTCTTATAAGCAAACACCCACGCACGTTTGACCCAGCTCGGCAGTCCAATGTTAACCTGTAGTGACAGCACAAGCACCGTCTCTCTCTCTCTCAGCCTTCCCCCTTTGTCCTTTAACCTTTGTGGAACAGCCGGGGAATTGCTTCAACAGACTCTGGGCGTCGGATGCAAGTGATCATAGCATTTAGCTACCATAAGGTAAGTCTAAAGACGACAATTACTCCCAGTTCTTCCCTTTAGATCTCCCCCTTATTTTCTGTTTCAAGTTTCTCTCTTATCAGTCAAGGACTAAGGAAATCCTAGTAAACCCATATCCCATTTATGAAGTCAATTATATAAAGTACAATTAGTGTTGCTTAGTGAGACTGCATAAGGTATCCTCCATGGTGTTAATATAATATTCTTGATTTATGAAACACCCCTTGCAGTCAATTAATAAGTGAGAGGTCCTGGAATTGAAGTGTTATCTGGATATGTCTCTTTAAGGATCGGGCATGCCTTGGAACCTGGCCATACCCTTGTTTGGAGAAGGACTAGCCACAATATACTCTGGAATTGCTTATAAGAGCGTAACAAAAGTTTTTCTCAGCTGTTGCGTCATCCACTAAAGTATGTTGAAATATCGTTTGTCCGAAGTGGGACAATGTTGGAGCTGTTATTAGCTCCTGTAAGATTTTCTTGTTTTCATTCACTTTTGTTCAGAATAAATCAATATATTCAGTAACCTAGTTTCAACTGGCGACCAAATCTAATTAAGTTAATTATGTCTTTTTTGGTAACTTTTAGCCTTAATTCATAAGATTACGTGAGTCTTAGGTAAAGCAAGGCTATATAAATTACAGTAATTAATAATTAAACTCATCAGGTGAAGGACCCACGTAACAATGGCTGGACCTTGCCTCAGTCTCTAACTAATTTACGGAGATAAAAGAACTTAGAACCAAATTAACTACGAATTAATTCAAAGATAAAAAGTCAGATCATATTAACTTCGTGCTAACTTCTCCCAAACAAGGATGCAGGCCAAGGTGTAAGTAATATTAAGAATACCAATGTTATAAGAATTAGAATAGGTAGGAAAGTGTGCATTAGATGAGAGCAGCTATAATTTACAATTTACAGTGTTAAAAGAAAACTGTTACCACATCCGGATACTGAGACCCATGTTCCAGTCGAGGCCGTGGAAGTAAGTTACCAAGTCAAGATTTAATATTTTGCTATTCACCGGCCAATGATTAATGCACAATATTAATCTTTGAATTAGCTAGCTATTGCATTACAGTACTGGGAGGGCGTGTGCTTACCACTTCTCTCGTAGGATAGGAATGGCAAATTTACACAAGTCCATAGGATTTCTTGCAAAACAGCAACCGTTCAGCTCTACAGAGAATGCCCCTGACTGAACGCTACGAAGAGAATTACTTTCTCTCAAGCGGAATCATATCAAGTTTCCTTGCCATTAATATCGCAAATGAACTGAAACAGTGTTCATTTCATAATTTGCCTTTTACATTAATGTAAATCAGGCCATTAAGGACGTCACGGATCCATTCCTTTGTATCCAGAACGGCCCTGTAGTAAGCATGACAGATGCTTGTAGTGTTTAATTCAGCACAGGAAAAGAAAAGAAAAAAGGGAGAATCATAAGAAATTTGTTTTCTGTCTTTATAACATAAAATAACTTGCATTTGTGGTAAATCAAGTTAAAACTTGTATTCCCACATTAGCTTCATTCGTTTTGTAAGAGGAATTCCAGTGTTTTGTGCTTTTTTTCTATTGTACTAACCATCGCAGGGTCAGGAGGTTGTGTATTCCTCAGCCAGTCGGTCTCCCGCATTTTGTGTCCAATCAGGTGATGTGTTTGAGCCATCAGCTGTGTGATCACATGACCTGTCCGAGGGGAACAGGTTGCCGCCATTTTAAAACCTTGTTATAATTGTTTGTTACTGTTTACCTCTGTGACGTCACGAGTCACAGTAATGACTGCCTCATCTGCTCCACTTAGTGAACTACTTTGTCTCGTGCATTACCCTACGCAAAATCTTAAGAGAAAAAATATACTTCAATATTATAGGGAATCTAGGTATAGGATTTAATACAACAGATAAAAGGAAGGTAATAATTTAGTCAGGGAATAACTTATTTAGGAATTATATAACAAAAAAAGTTCCTACACAAAATACACTTATGCAAGGAATTATATAAAAAGAAAAAGAACTTCATCATTTAACCATACTTATCAGTATAAAACATAGGACAAAATGGTAACAGGGCAAGTTAAGACTGCTAAGACAATCCATTACTAACATAGCCCAAGTAAAGACGTATTTCAAAAAAGAAAAACCGGCTAGTGTGCATTTACAATTTTACTATTTACTCTGGCAGTATGAACTTCGCTTGCTGAATACTTTTCTTTCCCTCTCTCTCTCTCTCTCTCTCTCTCTCTCTCTCTCTCTCTCTCTCTCTCTCTCTCTCTCTCTCTCTCTCTCTTACTTCTTTTATCCATTCACATAAGCATTCAACATATCTCCGAAGTGTAAGTGCACCGTCTTCATTGAAAGAACGGGCCAAAATAGGAATAAATAATTAAAATAAAACAACTAAACAGAAACATCTCCGTCCCACAGATAGGTGAGGATACGTTAAGATTAATCACAGTTATAGAAAACTGTCGGTCACGAGTAGGGTCTTTTATCCAGATCTAAGCATAAAAATTAGCCTTCCTCCCTACACATGAAAAGGAAGTAGCGCAGCTGGTACTAGGAACTAGTCGCCCACAAGGGCCAAAGTAACCAAAATTGATTTTCCTCTTCCACAGTGCCACTAATCTGAAGCACTGTCACAAACTGAATAGCTTAACCATCTCTTTCTTCTTACCTTCCCTTTTTCTCCTACTTATTAGTTACACTCTGCTTGGGCAGTGTGCATTTTCCCCTCAGTACAATTAGCTGTAATAAAGTCAAGTTTCGATTCCTAGGAACGCACTGGCACCATAGTGCCACCAAAGAAAAAAAAAAGTCTTTTTGTGACTACATAAGCTACACCTATACCTAAAGATACAGAGTGCCATTAGTGTGACCTTTACATGGCACACTTTGCCACAGTGCCACCTTATTGAAAAGGTGCCATACCACTGAAGTGTCATCCAAATCTGAGGGGCACTTCCTCACTTCCCAGGTATGTCCAGTCAACCCAAATAGACGACCTTACCTACCAGAACCATGGTAACAGACATTACAGAGCCTTTATGGATCTGGGGAAGGAGGCAGGTCTCACAGGACCAGAACTCACTAAGTGGGTCAAGGAACAGTTGGATGACTTGGCCAAGCAAGAGAAGGAAGAAAGACTGGAATGGCGGAATTATGAAGCTGAACAGAGGAGGCTGGAAGGTGCAAGAGAAGAACAGAGACGGCAGCATGAATTAGCCCTCAAGGCAAGCGAGCTGGCTCAAAGAAAAGGAGTTCGAGCTGGAGAAGGCAAGGAAGGCAAGTGCTAAGTTATGGCTATCAAACAAGCCTCCAACCCCACACCTACTGCACCAAAAGCTCTGATCTCAAGCATTAATTCCCTAGTCCCCAAGTGGACTGAGGACGAGCCAGAAGCATGGTTGGAGGAAACAGAGGCGCTCTTTGAAAACTACAACACCACCGAGACAGAAAGGGCCTTAGTGCTTGCCAAGCACATGGAAGGAAAAGCTAAGGCAGCCCTTCACTCACTGGAGAAGAGTCAGAGAGGCAACTTGGTATAGGTTCGTAGGGTCATAACGAAGGCCTACGAAATAACCTCAGAGAAATGGAGACAGCGGTTCCGAGGTCTTGCCAGGAAGTCTGCTGGTCTTGGACTGAATGGGCCTTCACAAGACCAAGTCTGGTACCCACTGGTTCGACTCCCTGTCGTGCACTACATTCGAGGACCTTTTCAATCAGACCATGCTGGAGGATCTTTTCCATTGCGTGCCTGGGCCCCTTGCTCTGTATCTCAATGATAAGCAGCCCACCACCCTTATGGAAGCCTGCCGTATGGCTGATTTATGGGAAACCTACAACCATTTCCACAGCACATCTCGGTGGGGCGTAGTGCCACCCAGGTACCTCTCAGGCTCGACTTGCCCGAAGAACGGACTGCCTAGCAAGCCTATGTGCACCCACTGTAAGAAATTGGAGCACACTGAATCTGATTGCTGCTACAAGTTGAGCAACAATAAGCAGCGTTCTACTGACAACCAGAAAACTGCTCCTTCTGCATCCACTCAACCCTCTCCACCAACAGTCACCGCAGGTCACCGAGCTCCCACAAAAGGTCCTTGCCGATCCTGTGGTGCTGCTGACCACTATAGTGCTGGACATACAGCCTGCCCAAATCATGTCCCAGCCACCAAGTTCATCAACCTAATTAGCACCTCATTCTCTGCAGCCAGGCCACAGAAGATACTTCACCCCGAGAGGCTGGATACTCAGTTCATCTCAGTGGCACCCCTTAATGGCTCTAGCCTGCCCGTGGCCCTTCCAGTCATGGTAGACACTGCAGCAGACATTAGCCTAATTTCCAGGGCCCAACTGCCAGCCAGTGCCACAGTTAACAAGCAAACTTGGTGGGAGATGAAATGGATAGAGGCCACACCACACTGTTCCCACAGTCAAGCCCCAGGTCACGACACCTTGGGGCATGCTACCCCACCGCCTTGGCGTGGAGGGTGGAAATCAGCCCAGAGTGGATTTCCTGTTGGGTCTGGACATCCTCTGGGGAAGCCCTTCCCCAACGCCACTTCACAGCCACGCTACCTCCTATCACCATATCAAGGCACAGCCACTTTGACTGGAGTGCCACAAGAAGAAGAACCATCTTCCCCCCAACAAAGTGGTCGAAAGGAAAGCCAGCAAAGAGATCCTCCCTCTCCCCGAAGAGACATTCCAGAGATGCAGTACCGCTGTAGAGCATGCAAGGTGACAGGCCACTCCACTAATTGTGAGGGCTGCCAAATAGCATGCCTGACCCTCAACGCCAGTGCCACTTGCAAGCACTGAGCAGTGCCACACTCCATCTGTCTCGGATGCTGAGCCACCACTCAAAGAGGACCATGTGCCAGATCCAGATCATGAGGCTGGTCCTCCTCTGGGAGATCCAGGATCCATCACGGCACTAATCCTAGCAACCTGTGAGCCTCCAGCACCCAACACTTCTTCCTCACCAAATCCGTCCCAAGAGGATGAACCCCCGGTGGATCAACCTGCCACACCTTCTCTGGGAGACCAGGAACTGGCCTCCCCCAACACAGAGGTCAAGACTGCACTTGCTCTGGTTGTCACAGCAGCCAGAGTAGGGAGCCCTCTGGTAGGCTCTGAGGTTACCCCTCACTTCACGCCCGCTAGCCCTTTCCCAGAGTCAGTGCCGTCATCACCTCCTAGGACTGACATAGATGGGCCTTGGAGGAACCCGGAGAAGAAAAAGAAGGGCCAGAAGAGAGCCAAGTAGTTGCCAGAGCCATGAGCTCATCCTGGCACTCGTGCCCTCTTGGCACAGTGCCTTTCCATCTCAGAGTGATCCTGGCTCCTGCCCAGAGGTGGTAGCCGGCGTGACCTCTTGTCGTGTTAACAGTCTAGACCAGATGAGTATATCATAACGGTAACCTTGTCACTTACACCTTACAACGAGCAGCAGTAACCACGTAAGTATATAGTAATTGCGAAGCCTGTCATCCTAACTATTGTGGATAGAGCCACTGAGCTCATGACACACATGGCATAATACCTCAGTTGAGGCAAGCATATACCATATGAGGCAAACCTCACTTAAGGAATTCAGGTTATATTTTTGTTTACTGTGATTGCAAATTCTAGTGTAAGATATTGTATACTTGTAAGATTGTAACTTAGCTAGTTCATTGTCCTTTACGTTGGTGCTACGGTACTGTTCTATGGGTTATGTCACAGGAGATACCATTGAATGTACCATTTGGCTAGGACTGAATATCACGATCATCAGAGGTAGCACGTAAATAACCATAAGCACCTTTGAGTAGTGTTAGGAGTTTGTAGAAGCAAGTGATTAAAGCTTATCCCTTTCTTGAGTCATG
>NC_089747.1:44077289-44117289 GCF_040412425.1 Macrobrachium rosenbergii | reverse complement strand
CCGTAAATAAAATTGGAGAAAGTATTTTAATCAAGACTATGGGCATGAAAGAACAGATATTACTGCTGTTTTCACACCAATGAAAGATAAATACATAAAACTCATATGTTGAAATCAAGAGAAAATAGCGAATGGAATCTTGATTTTTTTACACAAAACAAACATGCCCCCAAACAGCCAGCCGTCAACATCATCTATTAACGAAAAAAATAAATTAATTAATTTCACAACGAGACTAAGCTAAGTTATATTTCGACTTAAAAACACTTCGTATAACGAAAAATATCCTTGTCCCATATAAATAAAGTATCTTAGAGATTCATTTACGCTAACTAGAAGCAAAATAAACTTACCGCGCAATCGACTTCCCAACCAGTATGAGAACATATACAATATTACTGGATACGGTGTAGTAAAGCATAACTTTCTAAAAGATCCATGGAGAAGATGCACAATCGTTATGTTGATGTTTGTATAATATGATGTTAATATGTGAATATAGGGTACATTATAATGTAGGCTAGGCTACTGTATATGTATATGATATACCATAGTGTAGGCTAAGCCTTGTTTGTTATTCAATTTCTCTTTACTGTATACTGAATTATCATAAGTCAACCTGCACTGAACCTGCAGAATTAGCTGACACTAATAATTACTATACCGTATATGTACAGAGTATACTGTGTAGTGTAGGCTAGGCTACCATATATGTATAGATGGTACTGATTACCCTAGTATAGGTTAGGCAATATTCGAGATACAATTTTTTCAACAAATGATGGTTTTTTTGGAACCTAACCCCATCGTAAGTAGGGCAATACCTGTAATTGGACCATAAAACTTACATGGCATAATGAAGTAGCGTGCCATGGATACATCTTGTGTGTTTTATTGAATGCGCTTATTACAGCAAGAGGTTAAACTCAACAATAAGTTCACTGCAACAGGTTTTTTACTTTTGCCTCTGGGTAACATTACGATAACTAGCGCTGAACAATCCCTTGGATTCCAGTGCTTGGCTTCAAGCCTAAATTTCATATTCCATTCCAATCCACATTAGCATAACTTTCGACTGCAATATAAAGTCTGCATTCATCACAATGGAACCAATGCTACGCCACGTCGGGAGTGCAAACAAACAGGCTACAGTTAGGTTTGTCCGATAAGGTAACATAAGTTAGGCCTGTGCAAGTATAGCCTACACCCAGATATAGCCTCAGAAAGCTGTAGCCTGAAAAAAGGGATTTAGGTAGGTGTTGTGAGCAACACAGTAAAGCACGATGTAAAACAGACTGGTTTAGCCTAGATTGAATTTTAGTAGGAATTCATATAAACTAGACTTAACAGCATCTAATATAGGCTAGCCTATGTGAAAGAACTCCCAGTGTAGCCTATGTCATACAACTCCCAGTGTAGCCTATGTCAAACAACTCCCAGTGTAGCCTGTGTCAAACAATTCCTGCTGTACCTGCGTTTGATTCTCCAACTGGCTAATGAAGAAGTAGAGAAATTTATTTCTGGTGATAGAAGTTCATTTCTCGTTATAATGTGGTTCAGATTCCACAATAAGCTGTAGGTCCCGTTGCTAGGTAACCAATTGGTTCTTAGCCATATACAATAAATCTAATCCTTTGGACAAGCCCTAGGAGAGCTGTTAATCAACTCCGTGGTCTGGTTAAACTAAGGTATACTTAACTAAAAACTCGCACTGTAGCCTATGTCAAACAACTCCCAGTATAGCCTATGTCAAGGAACTCCCAGTGTAGCCTATGTCAAACAACTCCCAGTGCAGGACTTAGCAAGAACTTCGGAAATGGCACAGACATAAAAGTTACAGGTTGATCATAAGTAGAAGTACAGTTTAGTGATCAGGAAATAGTCAAGTTACTATTGACAGTAGTCAAAGGTAAGGGACAAACTTTATTGGACCTAGATTGGTTAAGGTGAATAAAATTAGATTGGCCTAGTGTTCTAAGGGTTACAGGTACAAAACAGGAGTCTACAGAAGGAATTTCAATAACTAACCTAACCTAACCTCATTGCCTTACTATGTTATAATGCTCATATATATATACATGTTGTACAAATATTAAAAGACCATCTTTCCTCTTTCACAGGTAACAGTTGAGTACAAATTAATGAAATAGCGCACTGTACACCACAATAACCTACCTACAGTTAAGGCTAACTGCACAGTATATGCGTTTGTTCATGTTGCTGAGTTGTGTCACTTAGGAGATTTACAGATTCCTACAGAGGCTCATGCTATGAATACCACTGAGCAGGTATTAAGTAACTCACAGAGAGCTGACATAGCTGAGTGTATTTCTATAACCTGCAATAGCATTCCTGTTATAAAATTAGTGATTTAATTTTTGGCAATAATTTTAGATGATCAGTCAAACACATACCTGTGCTGAAATTCATATTTGAACAAATACAGTTAATGACTGAATGAATTTGATTATTCATCAGAGCTGGTAATATTGTCGTCTTTGTTTTGTAATTGTTCCCGTCAAAGTTATAGACTCTTGAGAGATAAGAAATTCCTAACATTGCCAAGTTACTCTACCATCAGGAATGTGTCTCCAAACAGTTTACCCCGGAATCAGAATTACATACATTCAATGAGTATCTCATTCAAGCTTTACTAACTCTTGGAAAAAATCAGTTTCCCTTTTTATTCAGAACTTGCAGAATATGTCAGTTTTTTTTTACATTATATTTGATGAACAATAATGAATGTAAAATCCCCATTTAAAGGTCAAAGGTTAAATCATAAATCTGCTCCAATAAGTAATGAAGGTCACAGTACGGAAAAAATTGCAAAATTAATAATTTGGGCTTCTACTAATAACTATATTGTAGCCAACAAAAACTTGAATAAAAAGATAAAGTTAGAAACTTTAACTACCAAATAGTAGCTGTATGTAAAAGACAATAATTAAGTTATGTCATTCATATATATAGTAGAGTAAACCAATGCAATGCCGTCTTGTAATTTGACGGTAACACTACGTATAAACATTTTTTAATACACCGATAAACATGTTTTTACTTCAGTATATACTGTATTGAAACTGTAAATAAATTATTTTGGTTCAGTATTTTAATCTCATAACCTCTGTTTTGAGTTAGTATTATTTTGTGCACACAAATCAGTGTAGACGAGAAAAATAAGTAAATTAACTTATATTACCCTAACTGGCAAGCAACAAATGGTCTATTTTAGCGACGTTTTGTTTACATTTTTTTGTCTGGCAGCATAATTAGTGCTAGCAACTCAGACAATCCTTGCCTACGTTACAATACATCAAACAGGCCTTCTCTTTCGGTGGTCTCACTAGTGCGCTGCTGACCTTCGTGAACACATGGATCAAAGCGACATCGACACTGAATTGCTCATTTCATTAGTTGAAATGAAAGCTGTTGCATGTGACATTCTAAAATAGTTAAAAGACTTGTTTTCGTCACACTTTAGTTCCTCAAAGACAATATTAAATGCACCATACATGTCTATTTGTATACTTAGTGGATGTACTACCCAATGGATTCTGCTTTGTCTTCTTTTCTTTTTCAAATAGAGGTAGTGTAGGCACAACAGCTTCCTCTTCTTATTCATCTTATGCACTGATTGTAGAAGTAAGAAAAAAAGTGTCTCCATGCGGCGACCGCGTCATGGACGATAGTCGACGGCATCACCTGTGGTGGGGTGGCACGGTGCAGACATGCTGTCCAACCGCAAGGTGTGAAAGAGGCCAAAGGGACTGTGAGTCGAAAGGCCTAGCAACCAACTCTGTCGTTTCACTTTTCCCTTCATGGTAATTGCCTTTACATATATATATTGCAATAGATGGGACCTCTTTTCCTCGTAACATCACCCGTTTTTACATCTATAACGCAATTGAGAAAGAAATAAAATTTAATTCCAATTATTTAATACAACTATGGGTTTCCACTCACCCCTTCATAAACTCTCTCCTTCATTCCCCAAAATGGTTGAGCCTAACCCCTCTCTCTCTGTTCAAAGTGACTGCCTTTTAGTCCTAATTCCAGATACCTTCTCTGAGTCAAGCAAGGCAAAGGAGGAGCCAAAAAAGAGAAAGTTGGTCCCCCTCATTCTGAACCCTCCATGAGAGTTAACTGATGCCATGCAGTCATCATTATAGAAAACACAATGAAGATTGACCTTTGCACCACCTAGTTGGACGCCCCAGAGTAATCCCCGAAGGTTATTTATAGGCAATGCAACAGAAATCAGGAGAGAGTACGCTCAGAACACAACCCGAGAACAGACGTCCTTACCTTGCCTGTCCCTCTGAACCTCCACGTATTCGACCCCAGGGCTTGAACCAGTATACTTTGTAGTGGCATTATAATTCCCTCCTCCATCGCCAGCACCCTATTGAACAAGGACACCATCATCCTGACAAAGGTAATGTGCCAGAATAAGGTTCTCTAGTCAGTCACAATCCCTGTTATTTCTCCGACTGATTTTTTGTTTACTTTCCATTGTGCGATCACCTTCAGTAATTTGTGTTGGAGCATTCAGTGCCAACGTAATTATGCATTAGTGGTGAACTGAGTTATTTGGCACCATCTGTGCATTCCTCAGTTTCCCTTTGAGCATCTTATTATTATTGCAAGTAACCGTCTTGCACATATTTGCAGATAGGCCTCGGCTTTGGAATCTCTCAGCTGATCCATGTACCGTTCCCCTTCCCATTGCAAATGTCCCGTTACAAAGACATCGTCAGCATAGAATATTTATTCTGCGTAGGATTCATTATTTTAGCAGGCCTTTGTTATTACCTGCCCAGTAATTCGTCATTCTTCTGATCAGTGTTTGTTAAGTGAATACAATTAGTTAACAAAACCCTTGAGTTTATGTAATTTTCCCTCACATGAAGGAGGCCCTAAGCCATAGATTTCCCTTGTTTGTCTACGAATTGTCCTAATATTGAGTCAGATGTGTAATAAATAAAAGGGACTCCCTGCGTTCATCCATTGACACCCATAATCAAGTAAGTATCCCCCAGACATTCGTAGCAACTATCGTACCTTGCCAGGATCCGATTCCCTTGCAATTATCAGCGGAATAGCTGGCCTGCATAATTAGAGACAATCCTGATATCATACCCCCTCTATTTTAAACATATGAGAAGAGCCAGTTCCACATTGTAAGTATGTGTCGTAATATTTTGTTTAGGTTTATGCTAGGTGCAAAAAGTGACTGCAATCAGCGTTAGGTAATTGATAGACCATGTGCATGCCAACTTAGTTCACAAGAAGAGATAGCGTATTAACAATTCCACAAGATTTTTGTGCTATCGCATTTAGCTGCATGTTTTAAGAATAGGAAGCTAGGGAGCAACTCAGTCGAAGAGTTAATAAATAGAATAAAGCCCTTATCCTTCATCCACATATTAAGGACAATTTGAAAGTCCCAAATTCCCAGATAGGCACACTGTAGGCGACTACCAAGGCTTGACCCCAGCTATTTTCGCATCACTGGATTTATCCTCTCTCTCTCTCTCTCTTGGTCCATAGGAAAAGCTAGGAAGTATTTAGGAATCTAAATTTCTGCTCTCAAGACAAGAGAATAGTAAATTCTGACACAGAATCTTCAATTCCAGGCCACGTGGGCCCATCCCTAACCGTCCGCCATCTTTGATTTGTGAGTTTCAGGAGAAATTCCATTGTTATAAAACTGCACACACAGTGCTCATATAATCCTTTCTTTTGCTCACTAATTTTTATCCATATGTCTGTGCACTTGGCCGCATTTTTTTTAAAGTATTAAACTTTTAATTCTTTAACTGAATAGGATATTCCTTGGTGAGCCCGTAGTATTCTTGTAAATTTATTTATTGATGAATATAAAAGTGAGAATTTCCTCACTCATTCATCACTGCAGGAGGCCCGAGTGTGGGACAAAAGGGTAGGCAGGAAGAATGCCAGGCACACAGTCAAGATGACACCCCCCAACATGCCTGACTCATTCATTTGTCGGCAGATGTCACGAGACATTGGAATACATATGGGAGCTAAGGTTTGTTTTGATAGTGGAGAATAACAATTTCTTTCCTCCCCCATGGCAGTCCGCACTGCCTCCGTGCATGTTAAAAGATTAAGCATTTTTTTTCATTTTTTACCCTCGTGCACTGGAAATTTTAATATTCGATAGGATCAATGTACTGTTTTCATTACGTCACATTTAAAATTATTTGACAGAGCAATGAAAATTTCCTTTACACACCATAAGTGCATAACCCCATAAGCCTTTTCTTTTTATTAGTTCTGCAGCGTTTCTCTGCAAAATAAAATATACATAAAGGCTTACGTTAGCTTGGGCTAATTTTTCGTTCATTAAGAACCACTAAGTCTATTCAGACGTATTAACAGACACCCTGAAGTTTTTCTTACTCAGACATATTAATTTCTAATTGAAATTTGTCTTAATCAGACATATTAATTTTTAACAGTCTTTTCAGACACCCTGAGGTTTGTCTTATTCAGACATATGAAGTTTTCATAATAAAACTAATATTGTAATACCTACCTGTAGACCTGAATTCGCCCTTAATCCCACTAGCCCGAACAACCTCAATTACCAATCCCACTATTGGGAATTTTAACAGCCAGCGTTACCAACGCTGCATGTAAAATCTTGTCACTGAGCTACCACAACAAACAGCTGGTAACACTGACACAGGTATGTGCCGAAACGCCCACTTTCGTCAACTGCTTTATTCAAGGTCAAATTGATGTGGGGAAATCATTCAGGTGTTCAGGCAGGTATTACAATATTAGTTTTATTATGTAAACTTCATATTGCAATACACTCCCTGAACACCTGAATTTGCCCGATTAACAACATTTAGAGGAGGAGGGATCAATTCTATTGCATGCCCCTTTTTACCAACTGCCGAGATGGTAGCTCACCAATCTGCCCTGCATAGGATATTTGTTTATTCCTACGTTCACCATAACGATCGATGCTTTCGGTGAAGAGACATACTGGAAAGTACTTTGGTCGTCAGTCAGGTCAGTACTGTCTCCGTCCATCAACCTCCCATGTGGCTATTCAGAGCCTCTCATGTATGGAGGAAGTGCTGCAGTGTGAAGCACCGCTGTCCCTCTGGGTAACCCATCTGGTTGAGGAAAGGGTCAGATGACCGACCAGCGACGAAGTATCTCGGCGTCAACGAGGAAGCCTAGCCTACTAGAGCACCCCCTTAGACTCTTGTAGGAAAAACTATCCGAGACTACGATAGTTAAAGAGACGTACTAGCCTAATTTCCTGTGATTATACTATCACTGCTGCCTAAAAAAAAAATAAATTCTTCTATCTGGTTAACCTACAAACCAACGAGCTAAGAGAATACCCCCTCGGTTAAAATGAACGCACCTTAGATAATAGTTAGCCGCACATACGGACTAAGAGAATACCCCCTCGGTTAAACTGAACGCACCCTAGATGCTAGAGTTAGCCGCTACATACGGACTAGGAGAATACCCTCTCAGTTTAAAATGAACGCACCCTATATGATAGAGTTAGCCGCTACACACGGGCTAAGCGAATACCCTTCTGACAAGGCGAACTGAATGTCTCTTAAGTAAAAGAAAGTAAATACCGAGACGGATTTCCAAGTACCCGCTTTCAGAATAGAAGACACTGAATAATTCTTTAGAAAGGAAGATGAGGTGGCAATACTCTGAATGCTGTGTGCTCGGGGTGGGACAGGGCTTGAAGACGAATAAGAAGAAGAACCCGGAGAGGCCTGGGAAATCACCTCCCTCAGAAAGTAACTGATGGCATTCTTTGACAGCGGACGGGAAGGATTCCACGGAGAGACAAAAAGTGTACGCAGATGAGGAGAGAGTTTCTCAACCTTTGATAAATAGACTTTTAATGCTCCTACCGGACATAAAGACATCTCCGCTGGATCGCCAGCAACAAACTCTTGCAGAGAAAGAACTCTAAATGAACGAGGAAGACGGTTAACTTCCAACTCCGTCTCCGCCATGAATTCCGGAAGAAAAGACAAATGCATATCATTTCCTGCATAGGAGACAAGCCTAGAAACAGCCTGAAGGTCACCCACCCTTTTCGCTGTAGCTAAAACCGTAAGAAAAAGCACCTTCCTAGTCAGCTGTCTTAACATTAGAGCTTCAATGTGTTCAAAAGCAGGGGAACGCAAAAAATGAAGTACTTCCAACAAATCCCACGGAGGGACCCGAATCGGCAAGACAGGACGTTCAATCTTAAATGAACATAGTAAATCATGGATGATTTTGCTACTAGAAATCTCTGGGAGATGGAAGCTAAATGTACTGCTAAGCACTGAGTGGTAGCCAGCAATAGCTGAATACGAAAGTCCTTTGACTTTCCTAAGGAATACCAGAAAATCAGCTATCTTAGCAATAGAAGGTCTAGAGATGGAGTGACTTTCCTTACGGCACCAACTTCTATACATTGTCCATTTGACCTGGTAAAACTTCCGGGTTGACTTTCTCAAGCTGAAAGAAAGCTGTCCAGACACAGCTTTAGAGAGTCCGGTCTATCTAGCTGCTCGCTCGATAGTCACCATGCAACTAGGTTCAGCATGCTAGGGTTTGGGTGATAATGGTGGAAATGCAGTTGTCTGAGAAGATCTTTCCGCATGGGTAGGAACATCAGAACTTCCGTGAGGAGCTCTAAGAGTTCCGGAAACCAAGGTCGTTGGGGCCAACAAGGAGCTATTAGAGTCATATCTGTCTTGACACTCTCCCACAATTTCCTGATTACTTGATGAATGAGCCCGAATGGAGGAAAGGCATACACCTGCATTCAATTACAATTTTGCAGCATCTCATCAGTGCCTGTTGACATGGGGTCCACCACTGGTGAGGAGTATACTGGAAGATGATGGTTCAATCTCATCGTGAACAAATCTACCACTGCTGGCCACTTCCGGAGAACCTGACACCCTACGTCCTGAGCCAGAGTCCACTCTCCCCCAAATACCCGACGAGAACGACTTAACGAATCGGCCAGCACGTTGAGATTCCCCGATATGAATTGAGGAAGAAGAGACACTTTCCTTTCTTCGCACCATCTCAGGATTCTCTCAGCTATAATACTGAGTTCTGTTGATCTCATTCCCCTCGAGTTCTTCAGATACAACAGAGCAGTTACGCTGTCGCAAAACAGAGCCACTACTCTGTTGCACACTAGATCTGAAAAACACCTGAGGGCTTCTTCTACTGTTCTGAGTTCCCAAAGATTGATTGGTTCCTCTCATTCCCAATCCCCCCAGGGGCCCGAAACCTGGGTTTCCTCCAAGTTTGCTCCCCAACCTTGATCCGAGGCATCTGTGTACAGATGAACGTTGGGAAGAGGGGAGTCGATAGACCTTCCGGGTGTCAGATTCCCTTCTTCTGACCGCCACAGAAGATCCGACAGGCAAGAATTGTTCCAGACTATGAACGCGTTCTCGTTGTGGAAGTCCCAGTGATTCCTGAGACATACCTGCAGACAGCGCATCCAGAGACGAGACCCTGGAATTAAGAGAGAGAGAGAGAAGACTTTCTCCCTAAGAGGCTTCTCCAAACTGATGCCGGCTGTTCCCTGCTGGACAGGAACACCTCTACCTGTTGCAGGACCGATTGGATCCTCTCCAGGGTTGGGAAAACCCTCAAAGGAAGAGAGAATCCTCATCCCTAAATAAGTCAAGGATTGTGTTGGCACTAGGCAGCTCTTGGCAATGTTTAGTCGAATTCCTAGTACCCCGCATAGTTTTAAAAAGAAGTCCCTCGCCCTTACTAGCTCCTCTAGAGAGGCGGCAAGGATCAGCCAATCGTCCAGATACCTCAACATCCAGTACCCCCGACGATGCATAATTGCCGAAACTGGAGACATGACCCTCGTAAATACCTGCGGTGATGTGGTCAGCCCGAAGGGGAGAACTTTGAACTGGAAGGTGCCGGTGGAAGACACGAACCTGAGGTACCTCTGAGAATCCTGATGAACCAGAATCTGGAGGTACGCATCCTCTAGATCCACCGAGACCCCCACCCTCCTGACTGACTGCAGCACTGACTGTGAAGTCTTCATACGAAACTTCACCGAAACCACCCGACAGTTGAGGCTTGAAAGGTCTATAATGGGACTCCATGCACCTCCAGCTTTCGATGCGACGAAGATTCAGCTGTAAATTCTTGGAGAGGGAGGAGGTGGTTCTAATGCACCCTTCTCCAACAGGGGCTGAATCTCCTTCGCTAGAGCCATCCCCCTGATGGAAGATGGGGAATAACTCTTTGTGAATCTCTGTAATAAATCTCAAGTCTCAAACTTGCAACCTTGTGTTTAATAATACCCAAATGGCACTGAGCTGCTGCTCAAGCATCGTGGAAACACCTAACCAGGACCACGTTTACCTTACTGTAATGCCTCTTCAAGGCAGACTAACCGCATGTGTGCAAAATTCGTAACCGATTACTGTTAACAGTGCATGAAGTATCTCCAGGATTAACCTAGTATTAATTCATTGTTTTAACTATACCATTACATTGTGAAAGTATTCTGATTAATGCTGCCTTAATGTAATAGGAATTCAATGATAAAAATATGTCATTTCTAGCAGCAAATATTCTCTGTTAACGTAAATGTCACAATGTTGTTGTCTCTTGAAATTAATTGCTACGCAGAAGTTTAAGTTAAATTACAAGGCACCAAAGGGAAATAAGAGAGAAGTAAAGTATTTAAGGGAGTTTGCTCACTGGTAATCATTCTCATCCGATCTAGGGTGTGAATGCTAACTTGGTTGAGGAGGTGCAACAGATGGGACCTCTTTTCCTCACAACCTCACCCATTTTTACATCTATAACGCAATTGAGAAAGAAATAAAATTTAAATCCAATTATTAATTACTTCAACTGTGGGTTTCCACTCGCCCCTTCATAAACTCTCTCCTTCATTCCCCAAAATGGTTAACCCTAACCCTCTCTCTCTCTCCCTCTCTGTTCAAAGTGACTGCCTTTTAGGCCTAATTCCAGATAACTTCTCTGAGTCAAGCAAGGCAAGGGAAGAGCCAAAAAAGAGAAACTTGGCCCCCCCTCATTCTGAACCCTCCACGAGGGTCAACTGACGCCATGCAGTCATCATTATAGAAAACATGACGAAGATTGACCTTTGCGCCACCTAGTTGGGCGCCCCAGAATAATCCCCAAAGGTTATTTATAGGCAATGCAACAGAAATCGGGAGAGAGAACGCTCAGAACACAACCCGAGGACAGACGTCCTTACCTTGCCTGTCCCTCTGAACCTCCCCCGTATTCGACCCCAGGGCTCGAACCAGTATACTTTGTAGTGGCATTATAATTCCCTCCTCCATCGCCAGCACCCTATCGAACGAGGACACCGTCATCTTAACAAAGGTAATGTACGAGAATAAGGTTCTCTTAGTCAGTCACGATCCCTGTTATTTCTCTGCCTGATTTTTCTTTTATTTTCCATTGTGCAATCACCTTCAGTAATTTGTGTTGAAGCATTTAGTGCTAACGTAATTATGCATTAGTGTTGAACTGAGTTATTTGGCACCATCTGTGCATTCCTCAGTTTCCCTTTGAGCATCTTATCATTATTGCAAGTAACCGTCTTGCATATATTTGCAGATAGGCCTCGGCTGTGGAATCTCTCAGCTGATCCATGTGCAGTTCCCCGTCCCACTGTGATGTTCCCTGTTAAGAAGACATCGTCAGTGTAGAATATTTATTCTGCGTAGGATTCATTATTTTAGCAGGCCCTTGTTATTACCAGCCCAGTAATTTGTCATTCTTCTGATCTGTGTTTATGTAAATAAAATTAGTTAAGAGAACCACTGAGTTTACGTAATTTTCCCTCACATGAAGAAGGCCCTAAGCCATAGACTTCCCTTGTTTAGACACGAATTGTCCTAATATTGAGTCAGATGTGTAATAAATGAAAGGAACTCCCTGCATTCATCCGTTGCCGCCCAGAATCAAGTAAGTATCCCCACTAGAATTCATAGCAATATATACAGTATGTATGTATATATATATACAGTATATATAATATATATATATATATATATATATATATATATATATATATATATATATATATATATATATATATATATTAGTACATATATACATACACACACACACATACATATATATATATATATATATATATATAATATATATATATATATATATATATATATATATATATATATAATATATATATATATATACTGAAAAATTTCCGTAGTGACTGTTTAACTGATTTGTGAAATATAGGCTACAGTGATATGTTGCTCAAATGGAAACTTCCATAGAGTAGTAACAGAATCTAAATGAAAACATCCCTTATTTCAGAAATATATTAAAAATTCCTCCTCCGTGATAAGGATTTCGTAAACTTTCGAAAATTATTTGTTAGTAGTAACTCAACATAATGAAATATTCTATTATTGGACTAATATAGGTATTAAAGACCTCATTAGTAAGCAAAATCTTCATCATCATCTCAGCTTTTTATAAAGAGTCTCCTCCAGCTGATTCCATCCTGAAGGACTGTTTCATAATCGGTAAGCCTCGACGTTTCACGAACGGATGTCTTTCCTGACTTCATCCTCCCAATTCAACCCTCCTTGGGACCGAGAGGGCTCGGCACGGATGGCTCTCCCCCCGGACCCTCCAGTGCCTACTTTCAGTATCACAATACTATCATCAAAGAAAGAAAAATCTTTCATTTGGCAGCATAACGCCCCCTGTGAAAGCTCCCATGTCGGTAGAATAAGAAGTTGACAGCCCTTGAGTAGGCTATCAAGTGCTTCCCCACTAACCCCTCCCCCTTAATGACAGATTGGAATGGAATATAGAATTAGGCAAAAGGCCAAGCGCTGGGACCTATGAGGTCATTCAGCGCTGAAACGGAAGTTGGGAGTTGAAAGGTTTGAAAGGTGTAACAGGAGGAAAACCTCGCGGTTGTACTATGAAGCAAAAGTTAAGAGAGGTTGGATAGCAAGATAGAAGAGAATATAAATGGAGGTACAGTAAAAGGAATGAATGGGGTTGCCGCTAGATAACGAAGGAACGCTGCAATGGACCTTTAGTAATGCCTACAGTGCATCGCGTGAGGTGCACTGACGGCACTATCACCCTAGGGGCAGAATGATAAAGAGCAGATAAGACTTCTATTAGAAATATGGCGCGAACGTCAGCAGCATCGTGTGGGAAAGGGAGAAGGCGTTGCAGTTTACGAGGGAAGGCTTTTATTCAGGGACACGTCCCCTTCCTCCCTACCTATATCCCCCTAACCCCACCTCTCCCTCCTTGTGAGATCAGGTGGGGGGAAAAAGAGGCCGGATCAATTATGTTTGGGAAGCTCTGTCGAAATAGAGATTGTTAAACAATCCTACTTGGTTTCCTTTTTTTTTTTAAAGTAAAGGCTTACTCCCCTGCTGCTTATTTACTTAAATTTATGCCACGTAACCAAGGAGACTATTTTTTTTTATTTCATAGTGGTTTTGTTTATCGTTATACAAGTGTTTTTGCTTAATTAATACTTTATCTACCAATGGAGATGAATAAAAACTCAAGATAGAACAGCAAAAACGGCATAAAAATTTAAAGGAAATAACAGAAAATGAAGACAAAACGTTTAAAATAAATAAATGTTCATATGAAAAAATGCGTATCCAGAACTTTAAGAAATCTAAAACAAGAAAATATATTGCAGAGAAAGAAACATTAAAATTATTTCATGAAAATGAAAGGTGGAGCACAAGAAAGCCTAATGAAATAAGAGAAAATGATTGAGCTAAAAAAAATAAACTCCTCAATCAGTGAGAGAAAACTATATTTTGACCGACGCTAAAACACCAGAGGAAAGTTGCTGAATGAAATGTGATTTTCGTAAATATAATATTATTCGTATATTGTGATATAAGCGTAGAGAATCCAGGCGAAGTCAAAATGTTTAATGGACCTTTTTAATAAAATTACCAGTAAGATAGATTACACGATATCTGTGCTGTTCACTAAAGTACCCCAGTAATGTAAAGGAAAAAATGGAGGTATAAACAGTAACATAAAAACCTTAAGAGAGTCAGTAACGAGAAAGTGGCGATCGTTTAAAACAAAACACGTTGCACTAACAATAGCTCCTCCTTGGCCTACGTTCCACCAAGCATTTTTAAACGCAAGCAAGAAATAACATCACTATGAAGACGATATCTCATTCGTTTATCAAACCGCATTTTCCTGGATCCGAAAGCTTTGAAAACACGTTTAGCATTTTTTCTAATGCCCAGCGTCAAGGTAACAAACCGACGACAACCAAGTCTTTCTATTCTCAGGCTTTCGAACGACTCCTAAAGGGGTTTTGGAGATATGGACTACCATAAGAAAGTAATTTTGACTTATATGGAATAAAATTGTTCTTAATCGATGGCCAGGTAGATAAAGAATACCTGCCGAACCAATAAGCATAGGTCTAGCGTTTGCTTGGCCAAGATTATTTTCCTTGGTAATGCCATTTTCTGGGGCTATTTTTTCCTTGGCATGATGATTCATTAACTTTTGACACAGAAAAACATATTTTTAGGTATTCTAAATGAAATTGTAGAATATGAAATTGTAGAATAAAGTTTAAATGGAACAGCATTTTACCAAATGAGCAGTTTGTGGGCACAGGCCTAACCTAGGCTACCAAACGTCATTTCCTTGCTATTACCAATCTGAGACATAGCCTACTGTTTAACTGAAACATAAATTAAACGTAACTAAAACAAACATTAATTTCGTATATGAAAAAATACGACATTTGCTTTTAATCCGAAAAAATAAGTAGTTCTCTACGGGTTGTTTACTTCCTGAAATGCTCCCACCAAGAGTGACAGACGTTCCGGCATTTCGTTGCGAGACCAATAAGTTAAATGAAATGGCATTTTGCTAAACAATTCTATCGCCGCCTTTACATGACTGAAACTGAAAGAGCTGATGGCAAAGACTGTATCCTTCCAGCCTACCTACTGCAAAGAATGCTTAACGACTGACAAAATACAGCCGCAGTCCTTTTGCATCACAGCAACGTGTTCGAAAAGACAGACGTTGACACAACCAGTAATCTACCGCCATTGGCCTTACTTACTACAGAGAATTTTGAATAAGAGCTCGAAATATTTTACTCTATATAACGTGGTATATATAACACGAATGCTGTTGTGATTTAAAAACTGAAATTGCCACTGTATTTATGTGCCACGATCATATGCTCCAATTCAGGACATGTCAGTAGAGGAAGCCAACAAGAGACTTTTCACCCTGGCACAAAATCACGGGTAAATAACATTCGTTATTCTCACTTACGTGTGAGATGTTGGCCCCATTTGCTGCCGAAGAATTCCTGTGCCCATTTCTGCAATTACACGCCGAAAAACACACCACTATGCACTTAAAGAACGAAAATAAATCACTAATTACACTAAGCACATATTCACCGACGCGGTTGCCTGTTACGAACTTATGAGCAGCGGTGCCCTGGTGGTGGAAGACGAAACTACAAAGTAGTCCATTTAATTTCGTCTGCTCGCTTACCAAGATCCAATTTCCAACATGAGTTTGAGTAATACGTCTGAATGCTTATATTATAGAAAGAACCCACACACCTTCCTATTCTTCTTTCTCTGCATCTTTTCCCACTTGTACTGTGTGTGGGGTCATGTTCCTGACAGCTTGCCTCCACCTGGCTTGGTCAAACATATCGTCCTCTGACTCCTTTCTCCCTGTATATAGGCCCTAAACATGCCGATTTATATCGGTAGTATAACAACTCAAACTCAAGAATGACGAACTTTTATCACGTATTCTGATCATATGAAACACAAACGAACGATGACCTTTCAGTAATTATGGCTTTATCTCACTGGTAATAGCATTGGCTAGACATAGGCCGATGGACACAAAATGTTCGCATCATAAGATTTCCTTTTCATTCAGACTTTGTTCTATGTACGATTTCTCTGCATGGATATGAAAATAATGTCATCATTATGCCAAAGTTATATCCACGTGCGGAAATTGGAAAAGTAACATTTAATGATTCTGACCGTTAGAAAACGAAGCACTGATGATTATCAGTTATAACCAAAGTCAGTACCGAACCCCGTGGGGGTTAATGCCGTCAGGGCACCGCTTGAGGTTCTTTGCAGCATGACTCTGGCCCCCAACTGCAACCCCTTTCGTTCCTTTTACTGTACCTCCTTTCATATTCTCTTTCTTCCATCTTACTTTCCACCTTCTCCTGAGAATTGATTCATAGTGCAATTGCGAGGTTTTCCTCCTGTTACACCTTTTAAACCTTTTACTGTCAATTTCCGTTTCAGCGCTAAATGACCTTATAGGTCCTAGTACTTGGCCTTTGGTCTAATTTTATATTAAATTCAGTTCAATTCACTGATAACCGAACGCTAGACCTGTGCTACTGATTTTACTGGCCTTCTTTCTAGAACACTTTCATTTGATATCAGTCAAAATTCCTTTATTATTGTAACCATTATTTATTCATTTTGAGCGTCGTTCCATTAGCTTACAGTTATATAAAACAAAGTCTTGGTTAGCCATTTGCGTTGTGTATATGTCACAACGCACAGAAGATGACGAGAACTCAATGAGATTTCAAACTTTTGTTCGTATGTTATTTGGCAAAATACTCCCGGAAGTGCTGGTCACTACTGGAGTGCCGGTCACTTTCACTTACCCCTTTGAGAATCGTGCTATTTTGAATATTACTCTACTCAAGTAATTTACATGCAAGAAATTGTTAAAATACCTTGCATTTATACTTATTTATTTGTTATTAACCAGTTTTTTTTTACCTACAATGAGATAAAAGTTATAGATAGCTCATCATTCGTTTGCGTTCGATCTTCGTGGATTTTTTAATCCAAACTCGCCTTTCATGTGCTTGTATCTTTATATATATATATATATATATATATATATATATATATATATATATATATATATATATATATATATATATATTGTAAAGAGTAGTGCCAAAATACGCTAGGAAACTGTTCTCCTTTCCTGCTTTGGGTTGGTTTGAACCTTTGAAGGTCGGGGTATAGGGGCTCAGAGAATATAATAGTTTGGGGACAGTAACCTGGCTTTGCACTGTTTTCTTTGGTACAGGGAAAGAAAATCGTTTTCTATGATATAGTCGTGTCGTCGACCTGGGTCAGGACATCACCCCCTACCCCTGTCCAGAAGCAATAAAAGGTCAGGGCCAGGACAGCTCTCTCTCACACGCGGTCGCTAGTTTAAGCCGAGAACAAGTTAAGTCTCTGCAGGCCGTTGCCCCTGCCCTCCTCTTCCGCCCGCCGCCACGTGGATCCCATCGCCGCCCTGCGTGCCCCGTGTTCCATTCCACGTGGCCTTAGAAGACTGCAAGGGGGATTGCAAGTCTCCACACACGAGCTGACATTAAACGGCGGCCTTTTCATCATCCCAAGGGCGCCCTTTTCCGCCCCAATCTACGACTTGAAGAAATACCTTGGAGAGGGAGGCTACCATTTGTCCACGCTCCCACACGTGTTTCTCAGCAGAAGACGTCGTCATCCCTACGCCCTACAAATGTGGTAATGTACCCAAAACGAGTTGCTAGTCACGATTACTTAGCCCTTTGCATTTATTACTCTCTGGGCCTATAACTTTGTTCCCTGATATTCCTTGGTTCAAGCCAGGCCCACGTGTTCACAGCTTCTTTCCTCTGAGTCACAAGTAACGCCTCAGGGAGTCCTTGGCGCCTTCAGTGCACCCCGAGTAATTCAACCCCCAAATTCCAGCATTAGATGTGTAACGTGGGTCCAAATATCGTTTCAGAAAGACGCCTGTAGCAGAATTATCCTTGGTCCGTGTTCCTGGCATTCCCAAGCTCCCCCTTCGGGAGGACTTCTACGGCAGTAATTTACCGTATTTTCAGTTAATTTTCCTTTTGACCTTGTGTGCTATCAAATATAACTATTTTTATATCCACGTGTTTCACGCACTTCCCCTAGTGAAGAGCCCTCCGCTCCGTGTACTTCTTTTTTGTTTGTGTTTTATATGTCCTGGGTATCTTACAAGGCCATTTTCGAGTAAAGTAATAATTGTGGAGTCATAAGATCCACCTGCACCAGGAAACATATAAAAATGGCGACCTGACCAGTGATTCTCGTAATGATTGCACCCCCTCTTCCCCTTTGTTGTTTGTGTTGCAATTTGTGAAATCAGCAATTAGCTCAGCTAAGCTGGATACGAGACAGATTATGAACCTTTGAAAAGCCAGCGCAACAGGCCAAGGAAATTCTGCGTAAGTAAACTGTGTTTATTTAGCGTAGGAAGCTTTAGAAAACGTGACTAGTCCTAGGAATTTTTCTTTATAGTAGGGCGCATGTCCGAGGAAAACGAGAGAGAGAATCGCCGAAAACTTAGCTTTGGAAGCCTTTGCACGCGGCTTGCATGCCATTCAATTAGGTTATACAGGTGATAAATCATTAAAGGAATAGTGCGCATATTCCTCCTGTAGAAACGAGTGATTTCGAAACCGAATCATTAGATATAGGCGCGAGACCTCGACGTCAACCACGTGTTCGAAAGTCAGATTAGCATTGCTGACGCATTTTTACCCTCTCTCTCTCTCGTTTTAGAAATAGGAGCGAAAGCGTATATTATACGCCCAGGACGAAAAGGGTCAACAACCGTTGTCTCTCAGTTCGGGGAAGTCCCCGGGTGTTTACGTCGTTCATTCATTTGGCGCAGACGGCCTTGACATGGCCCAGTTAGGAAAACATTTGTTTGTTTGATTTGCTTCGCTCTACCAAATTGTTTGCATTATTGGGGGTCTGACATTATATGTTCTGTATTGGTCTGTTTTTTTTGTGTGTTTGTTTTGTGCTGTTACTACGGCTGCGTGTGTTGCCTATCTGTTGTGAATGTGGGATGGCCACCCACCTAATTGCCCTTGAGAATTACACTTCTCCCATAAGTCAGTAAACTAGCGCCCTCGCTGATCAGACGTCGTCTGTGCGGAAATTCTAGAGCGCCTATATATTCTATTCTTGTCCCCAATAAATCCGTGTCGTCGGTCCGTTGGTGAGACCAATTCATTTTCCATTCAGTCTCCAAATGAGCCCGTTTCGTCGGTAATTCGGGAGACCTAAATATATATCCCAATCTAGTCCCCAAGTAAGCCCGTTTGTCGTTACCTTGGGAGACCAATCATTGCTAAATTCATCGTCCCCAATCAGCCCGCTTCGTCGGTAAATCGGGAGACCAATCATTGCTAATCCTCGTCCCCAATCAGCCCGCTTCATCGGTAAATCAAGAGACCAATCATTGCTAAATTCATCGTCCCCAATCAGCCCGCTTCGTCGGTAAATCGGGAGACCAATCATTGCTAAATTCATCGTCCCCAATCAGCCCGTTTCGTCGGTAAATAGGGAGACCAATCATTGCTAATTCATCGTCCCCAATCAGCCCGCTTCGTCGGTAAATAGGGAGACCAATCATTGCTAATTCATCGTCCCCAATCAGCCCGCTTCGTCGGTAAATCGGGAGACCAATCATTGCTAAATTCATCGTCCCCAATCAGCCCGTTTCGTCGGTAAATAGGGAGACCAATCATTGCTAATCCTCGTCCCCAATCAGCCCACTTCGTCGGTAAATCGGGAGACCAATCATTGCTAAATTCATCGTCCCCAATCAGCCCGCTTCGTCGGTAAATCGGGAGACCAATCATTGCTAAATTCATCGTCCCCAATCAGCCCGCTTCGTCGGTAAACCGGGAGACCAATCATTGCTAATCCTCGTCCCCAATCAGCCCGCTTCGTCGGTAAATCAGGAGACCAATCATTGCTAAATTCATCGTCCCCAATCAGCCCGCTTCGTCGGTAAATCGGGAGACCAATCATTACTAAATTCATCGTCCCCAATCAGCCCGCTTCGTCGGTAAACCGGAGACCAATCATTGCTAATTCATCGTCCCCAATCAGCCCGCTCCGTCGGTAAACCGGGAGACCAATCATCGCTAATTCATCGTCCCCAATCAGCCCGCTTCGTCGGTAAATCGGGAGACCAATCATCGCTAATTCATCGTCCCCAATCAGCCCGCTTCGTCGGTAAACCGGGAGACCAATCATCGCTAATTCATCGTCCCCAATCAGCCCGCTTCGTCGGTAAACCGGGAGACCAATCATTGCTAATTCATCGTCCCCAATCAGCCCGCTCCGTCGGTAAACCGGGAGACCAATCATCGCTAATTCATCGTCCCCAATCAGCCCGCTTCGTCGGTAAACCGGGAGACCAATCATTGCAAATTCATCGTCCCCAATCAGCCCGCTTCGTCGGTAAATCGGGAGACCAATCATCGCTAATTCATCGTCCCCAATCAGCCCGCTTCGTCGGTAAATCGGGAGACCAATCATTGCTAATTCATCGTCCCCAATCAGCCCGCTTCGTCGGTACACCGGGAGACCAATCATTGCAAATTCATCGTCCCCAATCAGCCCGCTTCGTCGGTAAATCGAGACCAATCATTGCTAATTCATCGTCCCCAATCAGTCCGCTCTGTCGAAATCGGAGACCAATCATACGTCCTTTGGAAAGGGTCCAAGATTCCCACAGCTCTGGGAAATTAATTCTGTGTTTACAGCGTCCTCTCCCGCCTGCAAAATGTCGACACGGTCTCAGCAGAGCGAGGATTTCAAGTTCTTCATGTCCTCAGGGAAGGAACTCGGCCTTTCCGGGAGAGAACTAAGAGACTGGGTACAGGAGGATGGACGCCATACAGGCAGAAAGACAGGCTCAGGAGAGACAAGTAGAAGCAGAAAGACAGGCTCAGGAGAGACGAGAAGAAGCCGCACGGCAGGAACGAGAAGCAGAGAGGCTGGCTCGGGAGAGACGGGAAGACGCAGAGAGGCTGGCTCAGGAGAGACGAGAAGAAGCCGAGAGGGAAGAAAGGGACAAGCAGCGTGCCCATGAACTCGCAATGCTGCAACAGAGTGGCCCTTCGCCTCCACCTGCCCCCCAGGGGATGAGTGCCTTCAGCCAGGCTCTCGCCTGCATGCCGAAGTGGACGGAGGCCGAGCCAGGTGTGGCTCGACAGCGCCGAGACAGTTTTAAAGGCCTGCCCCTGAGTGCAGCCGAACTCTCCCTGGTGTTGGGCAAGTTCCTTGGAGGAAAGCCCTGATTGCCTACAGGGCCCTCCCGCCGGAGGAGCAGGAAAATTGGGAGGTCGTGCGCCAGACTATTGCCAAGGCGTGCAGATAACCCTGAACGCTGGAGGAGCGCTGGCGCGGGCTGGTGAAGGAGGCCAATCAAACCTGGGCAGACTGGGCCTACAAGTCCGAGCGTGCCCGTGCCAAATGGTTTGAGGCCGTGGGGTTCACGACCCTCAACGATGCCATCGAACAAATACAGATAGAGAACTTCCTACCCTACACCCCGCCCGGCCCTCGCCACGCACATCGCCGAGAAGGAGCCCCCACCTTAGCTGATTGCTGCCGAATAGCGGATCTATGGGACACCCATCACCCCCAGGAGAGCTCGCTGCAGCGCAAAATTACGCCACCCGCCTACCTATCGGATGCCCCTCCGCCGAAGAATGGGCAATCACAGAAGCCCGTCGTGTGCGGGTTCTGTAAAAAGATCGGGCATGCCAAGGAGCAATGCCGCAGTAAACCACCCGCGTCTCTCTCCCGGACAGCCCCTAATAAGTCGCCTCGCCCTCTGCCGGGCAGTGCGAAGATTTCAGCCAAACCTTTTGCACGGCGTGCAAGGTTTATGGCCACTCTTCCTCATGGGCAAAATGCCTAGAAATAATAAGGCAGGAACTCCCGCCGTCGCCCTGGCAGTAACGAATCCCGAGTCCTTAGGCCCTCCTGCCGAGGGTCCCATCTATGTGGCACCTCCTCGAGGTAAATACTCAGCACGCCAGGTCAAGGCATTTGACGACTCTGGCGCGCAAATTTCCCTCATAAGGAGGGACAAAGTTCCCTATGGAGCTATAATAGACCGACGCAAGCTCGTCACCATTGAGGGCATTAACAATTTTAAAATGATCCTCCCTACGGTCCAACTGAGGGTCACCCGACCCCACAGAGCCAGGACCCTTCGTCTCGCCGTGCGAAACACATTCCAGGAGACTATGACGTCCTCCTGGGCCAAGACTTTACGTCCCATTTCAAGCCACCACCATTCCGGGGTCCCCATTCCCCAGTAAATCATCCAAATCCGAGTCCAGTGCCCGGCACGGCATCCGTGCCAGTGCCGAGGCCTCAGCCAGATCTCCCTTCAGGAGAATCTCGGCCTTCAGCTCCTCTGCCAGTGCCCCTTCGGCGCACTGAGCAGTGCCAGTCTCCGTCCGTCCAGACAGACGAGACCACCACCACATCGCCACCAGCGCCAGTGCCAATGTCAGTGCCTGAGCTGGTCACCCCCTGCAAACAAGTCGACCCCGCCCCTCCGGCCGTCCCCTCTCTCTCGCCCACCGCAGATTCCTCCAGAGTCATGATTCTGCCCGCCTTCCTGGGCCGATGAACTCTGCGATCTGCGCCGGTTAATGTCCGAGATGGCAAACAAAATTCCTGGGTCAGTTGTCGCAGCAGCTGACCCAGATGGCACCCCTTGCCGCCCCTTTGGCCTCGGGCCCTCCGATTCCCGGCCAAGGACAACGGTCCAAGGAGGAGAGGTTCGCGGCGGAGTTACCACGGGTGTGGGCGATCGCAGGTAGTCCACAAGGAGCCCCGAGCTCTTCTGGCCCCTGTGCAAACTTGGCATAGGGCCCCCTTCTTCATTTTGAACGTCTTGGCACCTTTCATCCAGGAGAGGATGCCAAGGCCTTCCGCTATCTTCTTCCTTTCCTTTGGAATCTCTATCCCTCATCCTTCTCTATCGATCTTTCCTTCACACTTTCCTTACTTACCACCATAGCGGCAGTTAATATATGGGATATCATCCCCTTTTGAAATGTATAAATCATTTTATTTTGAAGCAGTAAGAGAGACAGAGTGGGAAGTGGCACGCCCTACGCCCCGTCCTTTGGCACGAGGCAGATGTGTCAGCTCTTCCTGAAGGGGTCGCGCCCTTTGGGTTTCTTTTCCCCGCCCTCGGGCTGAGAGTTAGCTCTGACCGTCGTCTGTTGGCGACGGAAGTTAGATAAAGAAGTAAATCATAAATACCTCACTCTGTTATCCTTTATTTTCTACGTATATTATTTACTTTTGCATTTAATATTTTTTTTTTTTTTTTTACGAATCTTGAGTCACAAGACTCCTGCCCTTACGAATTTTAACGTTGCCTTTTTTAATCACCGCGGTGCGGCCCGCCCTTTAGTAGGAAGTAATATCCTTCGTTGTTGTTCTGTGTAGTTTCCTTTATTTTTATTTACATTTCTTTTCTTTTTTTAATTATCCCTGTGGAGAATGTTATCCTTGTCCATTTTCCCCTTCATTTGTTTATCCTCCCATTCATAAGTCGAGTAGTCTATTTATAGCTTACACCCGAGTTGTAAGCTGCAGACATAAAAATTTAGCCTCGTTTAAGTTGGCGAATTAAAACCCACGAATAATCTCTCTGCCTCACAGCTGTCAAGTTCTTGTCCCTTCAGATTAGCGTTCGTGGGAAATATTAGTTATGCTCGTCGAGCTTGTGAACAATTGGAGGTCGATTGAAAAGAAGAATTGAATTCTATTATTACAATTTTGGTAAAGGGGATATTATTTAATACCTACAATGTATTGTCACGACTGCCGCCTCTTCAAGGCACAACTAATAGCATGCCTGTAATTCCAGGATAGCATTAAGGAATCAGTGGGTTTACATTTGTTTCCTTTTAAATTCTGCCTTGTATGTTTTATTTTGTTGTTGTTATTTTGAAATTTTGAAGTGTTCTTTGTTTATTTTCTTTTGAGCGCCTTATTACCCCAGTAAAGTAAATCGAATAAAGAATGGGTAGAAACAGTACTTAGGAAGTATTTGAGCAATAATTAATTTGCAAACAAGTTCACCCTTTTATTGTATATTCTAAATTGCACTCTGCTCTAAAGTAAACCTTCAGTTTGTTATTGATTAGTGTGGCATCAGAGTTTTACAAATAAAGTAAAGTAAGGGTTGTAGCAAAGTAAAAGATAGAATAAAGTCGAACGTTTTCTTCGCTCATTTTTGCTTTTGTCAATATTCGCACCCGTTTATAGGTGTGAATATTATCTTGCCAGGGGAGCTGTAAAGAGTAGTGCCAAAATACGCTAGGAAACTGTTCTCCTTTCCTGCTTTGGGTTGGTTTGAACCTTTGAAGGTCGGGGTATAGGGGCTCAGAGAATATAATAGTTTGGGGACAGTAACCTGGCTTTGCACTGTTTTCTTTGGTACAGGGAAAGAAAATCGTTTTCTATGATATAGTCGTGTCGTCGACCCTGGGTCAGGACATCGTCCCCCCACCCCTGTCCAGAAGCAATAAAAGGTCAGAGCCAGGACAACTCGCTCTCACACGCGGGTCGCTAGTTTAAGCCGAGAACAAGTTAAGTCTCTGCAGGCCGTTGCCCCTGCCCTCCTCTTCCGCCCGCCGCCACGTGGATCCCATCGCCGCCCTGTGTGCCCCGTGTTCCATTCCACGTGGCCTTAGAAGACTGCAAGGGGGATTGCAAGTCTCCCACACGCGAGCTGACATTAAACGGCGGCCTTTTCATCATCCCAAGGGCGCCCTTTTCCGCCCCAATCTACGACTTGAAGAAATACCTTGGAGAGGGAGGCTACCATTTGTCCACGCTCCCACACGTGTTTCTCGGCAGAAGACGTCGTCATCCCTACGCCCCTACAAATGTGGTAATGTACCCAAAACGAGTTGCTAGTCACGATTACTTAGCCCTTTTGCATTTATTACTCTCTGGGCCTATAACTTTGTTCCCTGATATTCCTTGGTTCAAGCCAGGCCCACGTGTTCACAGCTTCTTTCCTCTGAGTCACAAGTAACGCCTCGGGAGTCCTTGGCGCCTTCAGTGCACCCCGAGTAATTCAACCCCAAATTCCAGCATTAGATGTGTAACGTGGTCCAAATATCGTTTCAGAAAGACGCCTGTAGCAGAATTATCCTTGGTCCGTGTTCCTGGCATTCCCAAGCTCCCCCTTCGGGAGGACTTCCACGGCAGTAATTTACCGTATTTTCAGTTAATTTTCCTTTTGACCTTGTGTGCTATCAAATATAACTATTTTTATATCCACGTGTTTCACGACTTCCCTAGTGAAGAGCCCTCCGCTCCGTGTACTTCTTTTTTTTTGGTTTGTGTTTTATATGTCCTGGGTATCTTACAAGGCCATTTTCGAGTAAAGTAATAATTGTGGAGTCATAAGATCCACCTGCACCAGGAAACATATAAAAAAAAAAAAAAAATATATATATATATATATATATATATATATATATATATATATATATATATATATATATATGTGTGTGTGTGTGTGTGTGTGTGTGTGTATCCCTGTATATATGTATGTATGCGAGTTTGTGTGCTTGCTTGTGTATTTAATGCAACTCTAGGCAAAAAGGGACACAAATATCGTATCAGTTAATGGAATGCCACTTCGGAACTGGACGGGAAATGAGTAGGCTTAGAAATGCATCTATTCTCAAAATGAAAGATAACGTCTGTCAGTAAAGCATTAAAACACACCTGGGCAGTTTTGGATAAGGACAAAAAACCATATAAACGCTTGGAATGAATGTTCATTGTTCAGTTTGTAACTGAGAGGACTTGCAATATCTTAAATGTAGGGTGTGACTGCAATACAACCTATCTTAATCATTACTATAGCATGTTTTATTTCGAGCTGACGGTAAACATCCACAACCGATATCATTGCAGCTTCTATCTTGCGTCTGATTGGGTAATGCATTTCAGTGATACCACTTAGTGGGAGGTGATGAGTAAGGGTTTACCGTCAGAACGAAAAAACAAGTGAAAAATGCGCCGAAGTTTCTTCAGCGCAATCGAGGTTTCTGTACAGCGTATAATCAAGTCCACCGAAAACAGATCTCTCTTTCAGTATTCTAGGTATAATGCTGCATGAGCCGCGGCCAATAAATCTTTAACCATGGCCCGGTGGTGGCCTATCCTATATCGTTGCCAGAAGCACGATTATGGGTAACTTTAACCTTGAATAAAATCAAAACTACTGAGGCTAGAGGGCTGCAATTTGGCATTTTTGATGATTGGAGGGTGGCTGATCAACATACCAATTTGCAGCCCTCTAGCCTCAGTGGTTTTTAAGATCTGAGGGCGGACAGAAAAAGTGCGGACAAAAAAGTGCGGACGGGCAGACAAAGCTAGCACAGTAGTTTTCTTTTCCAGAAAACTAAAACACTTTACAGTAATGATTATGATAGGTTGCATTGCAGTCAAAGGTACAAAATAAAAAGAAAAACATTTATATTCAAAGCAGTCCTGAGTTGTTTCGATAATGTATTGACAATCATTATCTCTTTCATTGTTTATAATACATGCATTGCTATAAGCCTAATAATTTAATGTCCCGTTCATAAGAGGCATTCCTTTTCTAGATACGATATTTGTATCACGTCATCTTTTATTAGGGTATGACATCTCGTTATCTCCTGGTACATGGTGTACCAGAAATCATTTAAGCTGCATTAAACACACTCAGACACACACACACATATATATAAATATACTGTATATATATATATCTCATTCACCATTGTAAGCAACTTGCCCAGAACACGAATTTATTCATTCCTGAGTCAAAAAAGAAAAAAGAAAAACCCTCTCTTAACCGAAGGCAGCAACTGGGTTCTTCAGCGATTCCTTGAGTCTTATTGGACTCTCACTTCCGGTCATTTTGAAGCTGATTGCACATGCGGCGGAGGTCAAGTGGCAGGAAGGGAGGAGGAGGAGGAGGAGGAGGGGAGGGTGAGGAAGGGGAGGAGGAGGAGGGGGGAGGGTGAGGAAGGGGAGGAGGAGGAGGGGGAGGGTGAGGAAGGGGAGGAGGAGGAGGGGGAGGGGAGGGTGAGGAAGGGAAGGAGGAGGATGAGTAGTAGAAGGATGAGGATAGGAAGGAGGAAGAGTAGGAAGAGGATGAGGAGTAGGATGATGAGGAGGATGAAGGGGAGGAAAAGGAGGAGAAGGAGCAGGAAGATGAGAAAGAGGGGAGGGAGATGAGGAGGAGGAAGATGAGGGGTGGGGAGCAGGCGTAGGATGGTGAGGATAAGGATTAAGAGGAGAATGAGAAGGACGAGGAGTAGGAGGATGAGTGTGAGGAGGATGAGGAGGAAAATGATGAGAATGAGGAAGAGGAGAATGAAGAGGAAGAGAAGTAGGAAGATAAGAAGGAGGAGTAGGATCATGAGGAAGAGGAGGAGGATGAGGATTAGGAGGAAGATGAGAATGAGGAGGGGAGAATGAAGAAAAGGAGGATGAGAAGGGGGAAAATGATGAAGAGGATGAGGAGGAGAAGGTGAAGGAGAAAGAGGAGGTGGAGAAGGATGGGAAAGTATAGGAGGAGGAGGAGAAGAAGGATGTGGAGGATGAGGAGATAATGAGAAGGAGAGGAGGAAGTTGAGGAGGACAAGGATGAAGATGAGGAGGAGAAGGAGGAGAAGAAGAAGGACAAGGAGGAGGAAGAGGAGGAGAAGGATGAGGAAGAGTAGAAGGATGAGGATAGTGAGGAGAAGCAGGATGAGGAGGAGGAGGAAGAAGAGGAGGATGGCAAGGAGGAGGAAGAGGAAGAAGAGAATGATGAGGAAGTGGAGGATGAAAAGTAAGAGGAGGAGGCGGTGAATGATGAGGAGGAGAATGAGGAGGAGGAAGAGGAGAAGGAGGAAGAGAAGCAGGAGAAGGCGAAGGATAAAGAGGAGGATGAGAAGGAAAAAGAGGAGGATTAGGAGGAAAAGAGGAGGATGAGGAGGAAGAGCATGAGGAGGGAGGAGGATGAGGAGGAGGAAGAGTAGAAGGAGGATGAGGAGGAAGGCGAGGAGCAAGATGAGAGGAGGAGGAGGATGAGAAGGAGCAAGAGGAGGAGGAGGAGGAGGAGGAGAAGGAGGGGGAGGAGGAGAAGGATGAGGAAAAGGAAAAGGAGGAGGAGGAGGAGAAGGGGAAGGATAAGGAGGAAAATGAGACTGGGGATGAAGCGGAGGAAGACGAGTAGCAGGAGGAGGAAGAGGATGAGAAGTAGTAGGAGGAAAATCAGAAGGAAGAGGAAGAGGAGGGTGAGGAGGAGAACGAGGAGGAGGCGAAGGATGATGAGAAATGAGATGAGGAGGAGATTACATTTATTTTACGTGGCTAAGAACCAACTGGTTACCTAGCAACGGGGCCTACAGCTTATTGTGGAATCCGGACCACATTATGACGAGAAAAGAATTTCTGTCACCAGAAATAAATTCCTCTAATTCTTCATTGGTCGGTAGGAGAGTCGAACGCTGGGCCAACAGCGTGCTAGCCGAGACCTCTTCCCACCCATCCAGCGAAGAACTGTGATGATGGGAAGCAGGAGGAGGATGAGGAGGATGAGGAGGATGATGAGGAGGAAGAAGAGGAGGTGAATGAGGAGGAGGAGGAAGCAGGAGGAGAATGAGGAGGAAGAAGAGGAGGTGAATGAGGAGGAGGAGGAAGATTAGGAGGAGGAGGATGAGGAATAGGAGGAAGAGGAGAAGGAATAGGGGAGGAGAATGAGGATGAGGAGAAGGAGGAGTAGGAGTAGGAGGAGGAGGAGAATGAGGATGAAGGGGAGGAGAAAGAGGAGGAGGATGAGGATGAGGAGGAAAATGAGGATGAAGAGGAGGCGAAGTAGGAGAAGGATGAGAATGAATAAGAGGAGGAGAAGAAGGAGGTGAAAGAGGGGTAGGAGGAGGAGAAGGAGAATGATGATAATAAAGAGGAGGATGAGAAGGGGAATGAGGAAGGGGGAGAATGAGGAAGAGCAGAAGGAGGAGGATGACGGGGAGGAGGAGAATGAAGAGGAGGAGGAGTAGGAGGATGAGGAGTAGGCGGAGGATTCTTCTTTCATAACAAGTCCTTCCTCCTCGTCCTCCTACTACTGTTAACTTTAAGACCTCTTCCTTTATGGACACGCCTTCGCCCAAATCTATTCACACCGCCAATATCAGCATTTTGCCTCTCCCACCCCACACTCTCTCTCCCCTCTCTCTCTCTCTCGACTCACGATCGGGGAAGGAAGGGGTAGACCAGGATGGCCACTAGACCCGAAAGAGGAAAACTTAGCTGTTATAATAATTCTTGGATATTTCCATGGACCTGCAACTAAGAGAGAGAGAGAGAGAGAGAGAGAGAGAGATAGGAGGGGGCGGGGTTTCATATAAGGAAACGAAGGTATAACTACGGAGAGAGAGAGAGAGAGAGAGAGAGAGAGAGAGAGAGAGAGAGAGAGAGACGGGGGTGGCGTTCGTATAAACAAACATTTATAGTAGGCATTAGAGAGAGAGAGAGAGAGAGAGAGAGAGAGAGAGAGAGAGAGAGAGAGAGAGAGAGAGAGAGAGAATTAGGCTCTGTGCTTTTGTCAAATCCTTCCAGTCTACACAAAGTGGATATAATATTATACAGTATATATCCATAATAATCTGTACTGGGAGGGATGTCTAATATTCAGTTACAGTCTGAAATGCAAAGAGTACTGTCTTTTTTGTCCGTATTTGAAGGTGTGGGTATGTAGGCCTATGTATGTAAGTATGTATGTATTTACGTTTAATCACAAGCTTAGTATTCCACACTAAAGAAAGTCTAAGGAAAGTACAGGTTTCTAAGCACTGATTGCTACCCCATGCGAAATAATCTAACTTTGAAAAGGAATCATTCGTAAATGATTGTTAGTGCTTCGTCGCAAAACCCCAACAGAAAGCCAGTTAATGCCAACGTTTTAATTTAATCTGCCAGATTCAAAACCGTTCGTCTTCTTTAAATTAGCAAGAATAGTTTTAAAGTATAGGATTGTATGCATCTCATTTCAAGGTGGATGATAATATCTGGTTGTTTGTTGAATTTTATAGTTTTGATGTGTCATCTTTTGTTGTGGTGGTATCATAGTAGTTCCGTATTCCACCACCAGTGACTCGGTCACTCGGGTACCGCGGATAGTGAGTATTTCATGTGCTAAGTGTAAACAGTGTCCTATTTTCGCTCATTATATACATAGTGGTGTGTTTTGCGGCGTCAAATTGCAGAAATGGGCACAGGAATTCTTCGGCAGAAAATGGTGGCAACATCTCAAAGGTAAGCGAAGTTAACGAATGTTATTTACCCGTGATTTTGTGCTAAGGTGAAATGGTGTCTTGGTGGTTTCCTCTGTTGACATATCCTGATTTTTAGCATATGATCGTGGCAAATAAGTATAGTGGCGATTCAGTTTTTAAATCACAACATCATTAGGGTCATATATACCACATTATATATATCGAGCTCGTTCTTCAAAATTCTATGTAGTAAGTAAGGCCAAGGCCTGTAGGTCCCTGGTTGTGTCAACGTCTCGTCTTTTCGAACACGTTGCCGTTGATGAAGGACTGTGGCTATAATATATTTTGTCAGTCGCTAAGCATTCTTTGCAGTAGGTAGGCCTGAAAGATACAGTCTTTGCCATCAGCTCTTTTAGTTTTAGACATGTAAAAGCGGCGACAGTAATGTTTAGGAAAATGTAGTGAAAAAGTGGTTTCTCAACGAGATTCCGGAACGTCAGTTACTCTCGGTGGAATTTTTCAGAACGACGTAAACAAACCAGAGAAACCAGTTTCTACTATCGGATTCAGAGTGAAAGTCATTGCATTTATTACTATATGAAAATTATCTCAGTTTAAGTTAAATTTATGTTTTCAAGAAAAGGTAGGATATTTCTCACGGACTGGTATCAGTAAGAAAATGACGTTTGTTAGACTAGGCTAGACCAATGCCTTCAATCTGCTCATTTGTTACAATCATATATCACACCTTATTCTACAGCTTCATTTAGAATACATAAAAGTCAGTCTTTCTGCTGGTGAAAGTTAGCGAATCATTAATTAAGCCAAGGAAAAAAAAATAGCGTTTAAGAATGGTATTAGCAAGGAAATTAGATTGTCCAAGCAACGCTAGACCTATGCTTATTGATTCGACAGGTATTTCTAGTATCCTGGCCATCTATTAAGAACAAGTATATTCTAAATAAGTAATTATTGATTTCTTATGGTAGTCCATAGATTTAAATTCCCTCTAAATATCGTCCCAAATTCTTAGAATAGAAAGAACTGACTTTGGTAGCCCGTTTTGTCGTCGGTTTGTTACCTAGACGCTGAGCATTACAGGAAAAAAAGTCATATTTTGCTAAGCATGTTTTAAAAAATGTGGTTTGTTAAACGAATGTGATATCGTCCTCATAGTGACGCTATTCCTTGCTTGCCTTTAGAACTGCTTGGTGGAATGTGGGCCTAGGAGGAGCTACCTTTGAAACGTGTCTTGTTTTAAACGGCCGCCCGAAGTCACGCGAATGTTGATGACTTTTTATTTTGATGTCTGTCTCCATTTTTTTTTTTTTACATTAAAGGGTATACCTTACTGAACAGGACAGATATCGTGTAATCTAAGGTCGTTTTCCAGCATCTTTCTTACTGGTAATTTTATCAAGAATGTCTGTTAAACAATTTGACTCCGCCAGGATTCTGTACGCTTATGTCACCATACGGATCAATATCTATAATAATTAAATCCAAGATGATCTGATCTTGTTTGTCCCCCCACGGGTTACAGTAGGGGAGACATGATCATCACAGCCGCCCACTCCCCCAAACCGGTTTCGGGCCAGGGTAGGTAGGGGAACGGGAGGGTAGGGGAGACAGCAGCCCCAAGCCCATGGTTTCCGTGCGCTACAGCTCGTAATGTTATAATTACGAAAATCACATTTCGTTCAGCTACCTTCACCTGCTGTTTTAACATCGGTTAAATACTTTTCTCTCGTTGACTGAGTTATTTTCTCGTTGACTGAGGAGTTTATTTTTTAGCTCAGTAATTTTCCCTCTTATATTTCATTAGACTTTCTTGTGCTCCACCTTTCATTTTCTTTAAATGATCTTAATGTTTATTTCTCTGTAATATATTTTCTTGTTTTAGACTTCCCAGAGGTCAGAATTTTAGACTTCCCAGAGGTCAGAATACGCATTTTTTAATATAAGCATTTATTCATTTTAATGTTTTGTCTTCATTTTATATCTTTTTCTGTACATTTTTAATTTATTTTTACTGCTCTTTCTTGAGTCCTTATTCATCTCCATTGCTAGATAAAGTATCGAATAAGCGAAAACACATAATAGTAACCAAAACCATAGCGATATAAAAAAAATCTTTGACCACGTGGCATAAAGTTAAATAAATAAGCAGAAGAAGAAGAATAAGCCTTAACTTCAATAAAAAAAAAAAAAAGGCAGCAAGTAGGATGAACTTAACAAATCTCACGATTCCGACAAAACTCCTGACATAATTGATCCGGCCTCTTTTCTCCGACGTGATCTCAGAAGGGGGGAGGGGTTGTGGTATGGGAGGACGGGGGGATATAGAGGGTGGGGGACGGGGCGTGTCCCTGAATAAAAGCCTTCCCTCGTAAACTGCAACGTCTTCTCCCTTTCCCATACGATTCTGCTGAGGTTCGCGCCATATTTCCAATAGAAGTCGCGTCTGCTCTCTGTCATTGGTGTGTTGGGGCGGGGGACGGGGGGAGGCACCCGGTTGTCCACTCAAGTGCGATCTTCTTCTTCCTCTTCTTCTTCTTCCTTTTCATCTCCTTCCGATGTGGGAGCTGTCACTGCGGGGCGTTCGGCTGCCAAAGTTTATTTTTTAATTTAATTGATGAGAGTATTGTGTTACTGAACATAGCGGGGGAGGGAGTGCCGGTGGGTGTTAGGGAAAGTAGCCGAACTCGATGTCTGACCCAAGGAGGGTTGAATAGGGAGCAACTGGAGTCAGGAAACACCTAGGCATACTTATTATGAAATGAGTCGGTTATGATGGGCTCAGCTGGAGGAGTCTCATTAAAAAAACAGCAGAGAAGATGAAGATTTTGCTTACCTATACAGTATTAGTCCATTGGTAGAATATTTCACTCTTTTGAGTTATCACTAACAATTTTTTTTTTAAGTTTATGAAAGCCTTATCAAGGAGGAGGTATTTTTTTAATATATTCCTGAAATTAGGGACATTTTCAGTTAGAGCCTGATAAATCTTACGGAAGTTTTCATTTGACTAGCGTATCACCATAGCCTAAATTTCATAAATTTCAATAGGTGTATATATATATATATATATATATATATATATATATATATATATATTAGTCTTTAGTCTTACATTTTCTATCACTGCCTCTGAAGTTATGGCAACGTATTGTTCTTGTTTTATGTATCATCGCCCATTTGTATACACATATGTATGTGTGTGTAAGTTAAGTATATCTTAGTTTAACCAGACCACTGAGCTGATTAACAGCTCTCCTAGGGCTGACCCGAAGGATTAGATTTATTTTTACGTGGCTAAGAACCAATTGGTTACCTAGCAACGGGACCTACAGCTTATTGTGGAATCCGAACCACATTATAGCGAGAAATGAATTTCTATCACCAGAAACAAACTCCTCTTGTTCTTCACTGGCCGGTCGGAGATTCGAACTCGCGACCAACAGAATGGTAGCTGAGAACGGAACCCGCTCACCCAGCGAGGAACTGATGTGTGTGTACATATGTATATATATGTGTATATATATATATATATATATATATACATGCATATTTATATGAATATAGCCTTACATTTTCTATCACTGTCTCTGTAATTATGACAACTTAGTTACCCTTCTGCTAAGTAACCAATTGGTTCTTAGCCACGTAAAATAAGTCTAATCCTTCGGGCCAGCCCTAGGAGAGCTGTTAATCAGCTCAGTGGTCTGGTAAAACTATGGTATACTTAACTTGTTACCCTTCATGCACTAGCTGACCACCATGGCGCTTCCCGGGGAAACTGAATGAGTCTACGTGTGGGGGGAGGGAAAAGGGAAAGGGGATGGGGAGGGAAGAGGGAATGGGGAGGGGAAAGATGTAGGCAAGGGAGAGGGGGAGTGATTTGTGTTGATGGTCCTACTGACAGTTCTACTTTTTTCATGCGAACGTTCATATGGTGACTGTCCCTTGTATCCAGGTATTACTGTGGTGACTGCCTTTTATCTAGGTATTACCGTGGTGACTGTCCCTTTCATCCAGGTATTACCGTGGTGACTGTCCCTTTTATCCAGGTATTACCGTGGTGACAGTCCCCTTTATCCAGGTATTACTGTTGTGACTGCCCCTTTTATCCAGGTATTACATGGTGACTGTCCCTTTTATCCAGGAATTTCTGTGGTGACTGTCCCTTTTATCCAGGTATTACTGTGGTGACTGTCCCTTTTATCCAGGTATTACTGTGGTGACTGTCCCTTTTATCCAGGTATTACTGTGGTGACTGTCCCTTTTATCCAGGTATTACTGTGGTGACTGTCCCTTTTATCCAGTTATTACTGTGGTGACTGTCCCTTTTATCCAGGTATTACTGTGGTGACTGTCCATGTTATCCAGGAATTACTGTGGTGACTGTCCATTTTATCCAGGAATTACTGTGTTGACTGTCCATTTTATCCAGGAATTACTGTGGTGACTGTCCCTTTTATCCAGTTATTACTGTGGTGACTGTCCTTTTTTTTCCAGGTATTACTGTGGTGACTGTCCCTTTTATCCAGGTATTACATGGTGACTGTCCCTTTTATCCAGTTATTACTGTGGTGACTGTCCCTTTTATCCAGGTATTACTGTGGTGACTGTCCCCTTTATCCAGGTATTACTGTGGTGACTGTCCCTTTTATACAGGTATTATTGTGCTGTCTGACACCTTTAACCAGGTATTACTGTGGTGACTGTCCCTTTTATTCAGGTGTTACTGTGGTGACTAATCCCTTTTGTCCAGGTATCACTATGCTGTGTGTTCCCTTTAACTAGTTATTACTTGCTGTCTTTCTCCTTTAACCAGGTATTACTGTACTGTCTGTCCCTTTTATCCAGGCATTTTCCGTGGTGAACGTCCCTTTATCCAGATATTACTGCACTGTGTGTCCCCTTTATCCAGTTATTACTGTGGTGGCTGTCCCTTTATCTGGTATTACTGCAGTGACTGTCCCTTTTATCCAGTTATTACTGCACTGTGTGTCCCCTTTATCCAGTTATTACTGTGGTGACTGTCCCTTTTATCCAGGTGTTACTGCGGTGACTGTCCCTTTTATCCAGGTATTACTGCAGTGACTGTCCCTTTTATCCAGGTATTACTGCAGTGACTGTCCCTTTTATCCAGGTATTACTGTGGTGACTGTCCCTTTTATCCAGGTATTACTGTGCTGTCTGACACCTTTAACCAGGTATTACTTTGGTGACTGTCCCTTTTACCCAGATACTACTGTGTTGACTGTTCATTATTATCCAGGTATTACTGTGGTGACTGTCCCTTTTATCACGGTATTACGTGGTGAGCGAAAAGCATTTTCAATAATATATTTGTATGGGCTCGACTACATGAAATAAGGTATGATAAACCCGTAGAGTTTATTTACCACATTTTACAAAGGGAAGGGGAAGGGGGTGCAGGCACATGTTTGAAACCTACCATATTATCTAAGTTGGGTCAAATAATGTCCACATGCCAAATTTTTTCTAGATCTGTCAAGCAGTTTGGATTTCTGTAGCACACAAATATTTAAACATACGAAACATTCACTTCTATTTATAAGAATATATACAGATATGGATTTATATATATATATATATATATAATATATATATATATATATATATATATATATATATATATATAATATTAAATTTGACTCACATAGAACCGAACATAAAGTCTTTCAATTGAAAGGCAAGGACGTTGCCAACCAAGCCATACAAGTCATAAAAGGAGTTGGAACACAAGGACAACTGTACCTAAGGCTTTACCTGGGCAGGCAAACTGACTTGTTTACCATCGTGTTATCCCCAACTTACCGACTCAGCAAGGGCCCATTCGACAGTATTGCATTCGAATTATCCCTTTTGAGTGAGTTTGGAAGTCCAACTGGATTTCATAAATTAAATTTTTTTTTACCTGAATTCACAAGCATTCCATATATTAAGAATTTTTCATACGTTTTCTCTATTTAGGGAATCGTCTAAAACTCTGTAGTGAGTGAAAATGCATATTCAGATCTAATTCCTTCGTAAGCTATCGGTTCTTATGGTTGTAAAACGCATTATAAACCTTTTAGAAAATGAATTTTAGCTTCCCTTCACCCAGTGGTTTGATTGGCATTTATGTCTCTTCCATGGACACTCGTGAAGGAATTATCACCAAATCTCTCTTGTCTTCTGAATTCAAATATCCTTCCATTTCACATGAATTAAAGAATTTTTTTGGAGTTGATATTACGAACTTGAATAATTAATTTCCAATTATAGATGTCAATAAACTTCTACAATATGATACAGGATATTGATTATATGATTTGATATTCACGGCAATTGTTCGGTCTGATGTAAGTGCATGAATACACACACGCATAATATTTATACTATATATATATATATATATATATATATATATATATATATATATATATATATATATATATATATATATATATATATATATGTGAGTGTGGCTTTATGCATCGTATACAGCTAGTGAGGGAGTGATCACCTCTACCCACACAGATCAATGCCCCTAGGAGCTGCGCGGCTATTTGCTTCTCAGGCAGATAAACTCCTTGAGAGTGACATGTCTGGGAAGCACGCCGGCATGCGATTGGCCTCAGCATAGCTGAACCTTTCGGGTGTGGGCATACAGGCAAGTTAGCTGTCTAATGCGACTGGAACACTGTGGCGAAGTGTTCATGTAGTTAGCCAAAGACTTCTTGGTGGATTTTGACAGAAGAGGAATGGCCCCCAGTCCCGCGCAGCCCTTAAATGGACAGGGGTGCTAAGAATCTCACGGTCTCCTAATTCTATTATTCATGCCAAAAGTACTGTCAAAATTGACGATTTGGAATGTGAGAAACTTAAATCAGGATAGCAAAATTGAGGAGTTAGCGGCAGTTTTTCAAAGTTATGAATTAGGCATTTGTGCTGTAACAGAGACAAGATTAATTGGAATCGATAAATTGGATTTGGAGAATAATTTAAGTTTGTTGACGTCTGGCCGACGGGATGGAATGCATTATCTGGGAGTAGGATTGCTGTTGGGATGCAAGGCAGATCAGGCTCTGTGTGAATGCGATCCTACAGACGAGCGATTATTGTACGCACTGTTCAAGTCAAATTATTGTAACATCAGTCTGTTTGTGTGTTATGCACCCACTAATGACGCTCCTGATGAAAGCTGCAGGAAGGAATAGGAAGAGTTGCTAGACATGATGTTTTGATTTGTGTTGGAGACTTCTATGGAATAATGGGCTGCTCGACCGAGGGATTTGAGGCTTGAATGGGTAAGATGGGTGTCGGTGGTAGGATGAGTGAAAATAAAGTAAGGTTTGGGAGTTTCTGTCTAGCAAATGACTTAGTCATTGGGGGTACACTTTTTCAACATCACAGTATACACAAAACGACATGGGTGTCACCGTGTGAAAATATAAAAATCAGATTGATCGTATTGCTGTTAGTTAAAGGCTTAGGGGCTCTTTGCTAGATGTTCGTGTTAATCGGGGAGCAGATATTGGTAGTGATCATAAACTCAGCGTTGCAAAAATAAGACTTGAGCTAAAAAGTCAGAAGAGAAAACCTGTTGTTGATAGGTACGATACTGATATGCTTCGAAGGGAAGGAGAGGAAAAGGAGGAATTTAGAATAGAATGCAGAAATAGGTTTCTGGTGTTGGAAACATTGGAGGAGGGAGGAAGGGAGGGAGAAGTGTAGATGAGATGTCGGGGGATGTGAATAAAGCTTTGCATGAGGCTGCTGGTTGTACGATCAGAAGGAGACTCAGATCGAAGAAAAAGATGTGGATGTCTGAGGAAACATGGGATATGATCAAAAGGAGAGGTGAGGCAAAATTGAGGAGTGAGATGCATTTTGTTAATGATGAAGACTTCTGAGTTAGCAAGAACTAAGAACTTGAGTGTGGATTCAGAAGTTAAGAGACTAACTAAGAGAGGTAAAAGAATATCTGTTAATGAAAAGGTTGCGGAAACTGAAAAATTCATGAATAAAAATGATGGTCAGAGTCAAAGGATGGCATATAGAGCAATTGGTAAGCGTAAGGATATACCAGTCAGGGATATGGAAGGTAATTTATTGACCAAAAATATTGAAATCAGAAATAGATGGAAAGAGCACTTTGAGACAGTTCCTAATAGACTAGCGCCCCCCCAGAAGAGGATATACTTACCTGCTCAGGAAGATTTAATTATTGATGAAGGTGAGATGAGGATGGAAGAAGTAGTTAAGGCAATAAAACAGTTAAAGAATTATAAGGCACCAGGAGGGGATGGTTTATTCCCAGAAATGTTTAAAGTGGAGGAGGATAGATTAGCATTTGTCTTGAAGATATTATTGAATGAGATATGGGTGACAGAGATAATACCATCAGGTTGGAAGAATGATGTGATAATCAAAGTACCAAAGAAAGGAGATCCGAGTAGGTAAGGTAATTGGAGGGGAATCACTTTGTCACTTGTAGCCTTGAAAATTATCAGTAGAGTATTGTTGAATAGATTGGAGCAATTGGTTGGTGGTACTCTGAGGGATGAACAAGCTGGTTTTAGAAAAGGGCAAGGTTGCAGTGATCAGATCTTCATAGTTAGGCATTTAATGCAGCAAGCTAATGAAATGATAACTCTGTTTAGTCTTTGTTTTGTTGATTTTGAAAAGGCCTTTGATAGTATTTCGAGACGGACTGTGGGAAAAATCATGAGGCATTATGAAATACTGGAAAAGTTCGTGAGGGTTATTATGAACATGTATGAAGACACATCTTATAAAGTATTGATTGATGGTTGTTTGAGTGATCCGTTTGAAATTAAGTCTGGTGTGATTCAGGATGGCATTCTGTCTCCTCTGTTATTTGTGTCGGTAGGAGATTACGTTACAAGAAGGGTTAAAAGAGAAACGAATGCGAGTATGCTCTGGGGAGAAAATGGGAAACTTCTTGATTTAGATTATGCTGATGATATAGTTTTGATCTGTGAGGGACCAGAAAAGATGCAGAGTTTGTTGGATTGTCTAGTGAGTGAAGGTCGAAAGGTTGGTATGGTTATCAATAGTGGAAACACTGAAATCATGAATAAGAATTTTGAAAATGCACAGGAATGTCTAACTGAAGGGATGGTTGCAAAGAAATTGGATCAGTTGAACATTTAGGTACTTATTTAACTAAGGATGGTTCTCTGAGCACAAAATTTATGGAAAGATTAAAAAGGCTCATCAGTCAATGGGAATGCTTAAAAATATTTGGAATAATAGCAGTTTTTCTGTACATACAAAAATCAAAATTCATAAGGTAATGGTTAGGAGTATTTTGATTTATGGGCATGAGTCATGGCGCAGTACGGTAACTCCGGATAATAAATTCTTAGCATTTAAAAATAAGGCACTCAGAAGAATATTAGGAATTAGTTGGAGGGACAGGATATCAAATAAGAGAATTAGAGAAGTAACGGGGGTGCAGTCGGTCGATAAGTATGTCAGCTTCTCAAGCAGGAAGTGGCTAGGCCATGTGTTTATAAGGCAGGGAATAGTACGGGATGCACCAGGATGGGTTGACCTTGGTAGAAGAGGTAGAGAGGTAGGTCAAAGGGGACGTGGTTGAGGACTGTGAGGCGGGAAGCTGGAGATGAGTGTTGGGGAGATCTTGAGGAGATAGCCCAGGACAGAATGTGGTGGCGTGAGTTCATCGAGGTCTGTGCA
>NC_089747.1:44069789-44072289 GCF_040412425.1 Macrobrachium rosenbergii | reverse complement strand
TTTTAAATCGAGGACCTCCCTTTCTTACACTCGAAGATTTCCCGATTACTGCTCTCTCTCTCTCTCTCTCTCTCTCTCTCTCTCTCTCTCTCTCTCTCTCTCTCTCTCTCTCTCTCTCTCTCACACACGAACATTGATTAGCATTTTCAATTCACACACTCTCTCTCTCTCTCTCTCTCTCTCTCTCTCTCTCTCTCTCTCTCTCTCTCTCTCTCTCTCTCTCTCTAATTTAATTTACTTACTGTGAGGTCTTTATATCAAAGCCTGAGCGCGCGAGGAATCGTCCACTGTCTCACCGGAATTTCCATTGAGAGCGAGAAAGCGAGGAAGGAGAAGGAGAAGGAGAAGGAGAAGAGGAAGGGAGGAGGATCAAACAGACCTTCTGAAACGACTTTTCTCTCCCACAAAAGGAAGACGACTCTTGCCAGAACTTTCATAGATTCACTCGACGATTAAAATACAAATGGAGGAGCCTCCGATGTTATTTTCGCCACTTGGTTAAAATATCGTGACGAGATCTGCGTTGAAGATTATTGGCCTGCGTAGCTTTGAATGCAGTTATTTGAATGATTTAAGATGATTACGTAAGGCTTATTGGTTTTGTTCAATTAAAGGATTTGATAGTATGGATTCAACGTCATTAGTGTGAGATGACTGTTAACTTGCCGTGTAGCTTTGATGATGATTTTGTTTTCGAAAAAAGATATTGCTTCGCTGAGTTGGTTCTGTTTGCTTTCCCAAAATGGGAAATAGTTGTGAGGTTTTCTGTAGTTATCCGAGTTAAGTGAGTTTCAGGTTTAAGTTGATCAACTTCCTCTTTGGTTAATAATCAAGTTCTGGACTTTCGTTACATAATTTAAAAGATTTTCGTCTTAGCGCCTTATGAAATGACTCCAAGTCACGATAAATTTTCTGTCATTTTTTCAAATTTGTAGGGGAACGAAGAAATCAGCTGCCAGATGCACGAACCGATCTGGGCCTGAAAGACAAGTGAAACTTCAAAGTAAGGAGAAAGATTTGGGTGTGGGGGCGTGTCTTCGAAGGAAACGGGAGACTCGCTTTTTGCTTGAGAGCAAGTTATAGAAACCAAGGCTGGAAGATATTCTGTCTCCCATTTCTGATGTTAGCCTTCTTGTTAAAAAAAAGTATATAAAATCAGAAACGTCTGGGCAATGGGGAAAGTAGCCAAGACCGATGCGGTGTATCAATTCCTGTTCCTAGAGTGGAATTGTGCGTCCCTGGGGCCACTGATGTTAGTCGTACTGAGGCTGCTTTTAAAAGGCGTCTGCAATATCACAAAAATCATTGGCCATTTTTTAGTATTATACCAAACGGCATTACTTACGACACAGGTAATCGAATTAATACAAACAACGGCAGTCATGAGACAAGAACACTAACTGAGGAATGACGAATACAAGAGATATCCATAGACAGGTAAAACCTGGTCTAGATACCCAGGGAGCAGAATCAGTCAGTCACCAGTAGATGAGGGCAGGTAACCTACAGCCAGAGAACCAGGTATCAGAATATGCTGTAATCCCGCACCCCTAAAAAAATAATAATTTTGTTATTGACTTCCTATTTCGATGCCTGCATATTTGGAACTGTATTATTGACTAAAAAAATTAGCTTTTAAACTTCTGGATTGAACAAATTCCAAAATTTTTATTGCGACGTTTCTGCACGAATTGTGCATCTGGGTCATGGCGTAACCGGAGCCAAAGTCACCAGTTCAATTACGAATCGAAGGTTAATCAGCAGCGGCCATCACGCTGTCTGTCCCAGTCACACACAAAAAGTGAATATATTGTAGGGTATTTTTTTATTTGCTTGTATTTTTGTTGCCGGAAATCATATACATGTTGCGGTGATTTATGATTGCATTACTTATTTTTTGAATTATTCGTTAATTATTACAACTGGTTATGTTCTGATGATATTTTGATAGCTCATGCGTAAATTCGTCTTCAGATTATTGATTATTATAATTGTTATTATAATTGCTCGGGTGCAAAATATACTGAGTGTTTACATTTTTACTAATCATAGTAACAACGCTTCCTATTTTTTAGGCTGTTACCAATTACCGATAATTTTTGCGTTCACGTTTGTACTAACCAGACAGTATTACGTTGAGACATCTCCCTCTGATAATTTTTAATTCTTAGGCGGATGCTTCTATATTCTACTCACATAAATATGTCATACACATGTTTACTTGCGTCCCTGTGTTTTGTTTAGGGTTACAGGAGTTTTGTACTTCAGTAACTCATTATGTAAAATACCTTTACATAGATTCAGTAGTTATGAGCTTTTTGCTTTTTGGTATGTGGTTTTTAAAGATGACGGGAAATGCCTTTGATTATTGGATACCATTGAAAGTTATCGTGATTGGCGGAAGCTCCTACCACTCGCCTCAAATCAGAAGTTACAATTCAGTACGAAGTTGGGAGGGAGGAGGTGTTGAAGTTAACAGTAGGAGGAGGAGGAGGAGGAG
>NC_089747.1:44034789-44067289 GCF_040412425.1 Macrobrachium rosenbergii | reverse complement strand
TCCCATCCCCCCCCTCCAGGAGCATGCAATCAAATATTTAGCTGTGTTCTCCTCCTTCTCCCCTTCCCTCTTCCCTCCCCTCCGTCTTCCTTCCCCCTCCCCTCCCCTTCCCCTTCCGGAGCGCATGATCAAGTGTTAATTTAGCTGTCTTCCCCTCCCCCTCCCCTTCCCTCTTCCCAACCCCCTTCCCTCTTCCATTCCCTCCAATTTCCCCTCCCCTCCTCTTCCATTCCCCTCCCCTCCACCTTCCCCTGCCACCGTCTTCCTCCTCCCCTCCCCCTTCCCTTCCCTCCCTTACCCCTTCCTCCTCCACCCCTTTCCTCTTGCCCCTCCATCCGCTTCACATTTTCCTCCCCTCCCCTCCCCTACCCCTCCCCTTCCCCTCCCAACCTCCTCCTTCCTCCCCACCTCCTCCCATCCCCCTCTCCTCCCTCCCTTTCCCCTTCCCCATCCCCTTCCCTCTTCCCTCCCCCTCCGCAGGAAACTGAGATCAATTTCGTTAACTACAATCATAAGTCGGTTACAATTTCTGTCAAATCTTAGAACTATAAAATAAAAACTAAAAAAAATTTTATAGACATGCTTTTATTAAAATGCACTAAAAAGTAAAATATAATATTTTGAGACACACCGGGATTTTCTTGCGGTTAATCATGTCTACACAAATAAAAGCGTGGGCGTCCAACATGGAAGGAAACGCTACAAGAAAAGTGTCTCAAAAAATTTTTTTTTCTTTTAGTGCGTTTTAATAAGACCATGTTTAGATATTTTATAATATTTTTTCGAAGTGACTGCTATAGTTTCATTTTAAAACGTGCCGTTTTCACAATAATTCTCGAGAACTGCAAAGCAAATTAAGAAAAACAAACGGATCCTGGCGCTTTTGTTTTTGGTTTTTTATCGGCCAAAAAGATCGTCGAATGGAAGTCCACTTTACTCCCCTGTAAAGGAGCCTTCCATTGTTCTCCTGCGATGAATGGAGACAATATTTTCTCCTTTTAAATCGAGGACCTCCCTTTCTTACGCTCGAACATTTCCTGAGTATTGCTCTCTCTCTCTCTCTCTCTCTCTCTCTCTCTCTCTCTCTCTCTCTCTCTCTCTCTCTCTCAACTAATTTCTGAGGTCACTGTGAGGTCTTTATATCAAAGCCTTAGCGCGAGACTCGTCCACTCTCTCACCGGAATTTCCATTGAAAGCGAGGAAGGAGAAGGAGAAGGAGAAGGAGAAGAGGAAGGGAGGAAGATCAAACAGACCTTCTAAACGACCTTTCTCTCCCACAAAAGGAAGACGACTCTTGCCAGAACTTTCACAGATTCACTCGACGATTAAAACAAATGGAGGAGCCTCCGATGGTATTTCCGCCACTCGGTTAGAATATCTTCATTGAAGGATATTGACGTACGTTGCTTTGAGTGCGGTCATTTCAAGCAAAGTGCTTGATTGAAGAGGATTTTGTAAGCTTTTTTGGTGTTGTTCAATTAAAGGATGTGGCAGTATATAGATTCAATGTTATTGGTGTGATACGACTTAACATACCGTGTAGCTTTGATGATGATATTGTTTTCGAAAAAAAGATTTTATTGCGCTGAATTGGTTCTGTTTGCTTTCCCAATGTGGTAAATAGTTGTGAGGTTTTCTGTAGTTATCTGAATTAAATGAGTTTCAGGTTTTAAGTTCGATCAATTTCCTTTTTGGTTAATAGTCAATTTCTGGACTCTTGTTACATAAAGAATTTCGTCTTAACACCGTATGAAATGACACCAAGTCACGATAAATTTTCTGTTAATTTTGCAAATTTGTGGGGAAACGAAGAAATCAGCTGCCAAGTGCACAAGCCGATCTGGGCCTGAAAGACAAGTGAAACTTCAAAGTAAGGTAAAATATTTGGGGGTGGGGGCGTGTCTTCGAAGGAAACGGGAGACTAGCTTTTTGCTTGAGAGCAAGTTATAGAAACCAAGGCTTGAAGATATTCTGTCTCCCATCTCTGATGTTAGCCTTCCTGTTAAAAAATATATATACATATAAAATCAGAAACGTCTGGCCGATGGTGAAAGCAACCAAGAAGACCAATGCGGTGTATCAATTCCTGTTCCTAGAGTGGAATTGTGCGTCCCTGGGGCCACTGATGTTAGTCGCACTGAGGCTGCCTTGAAAAGGCGTCTGTCGTATCACAAAAATCATTGGCCATCCTTCAGCGTTATACCGAACGGGATTACCAATGACACGATAATCAAATTAATACAAACAACAGCAGTCATCAGACAAGAACGCTAACTGAGGAATGATGAATACTAGTAAAATCCAGTCCAGATACCCAGGGAGTAGAACAGAGCATCCAACAGTCGTCACCAGGAGACAGAGGGCACCTAACGTCCAGCTAGAGAACCAGGTATCAAAATGTGCTGTAACCCCCAAAAAAAAAAAATGTTGTTCTTGACATTCTATTTCGATCCCTACATATTTTGAACTGTATTATTGACTGAAAAAAATAGCTTTTAAACTTCTGGATTAACATAAATTTCAAAATTTGTATTACAACGCGTTTGCACGAATTGTGCATCTGGGTTGTGGGTAACGGAGCCAAAGTCCCCAGTTAGTTTATTGGTTATTTTTCTAATTATTAATTCATTAATCATTACAACTGGTTATGTTCTGATCATAACATGATGGCTATTGCTTATATTGATCTTCATATTACTAAGTATTATAATTATTAATATAACTGTTCAGATGCAAAATGTTTACAAAGTAACAGCATTTTCTTTTTATTTTAGACTGATCCTTATTTCAGATTTTTACCGATTACTGATAATTTTTGTGTTCACCTTTGTACTCATATATATATATATATATATATATATATATATATATATATATATATATATATATATATATATATATATATATATATATATATATATATAAAATTTACTCTCTGCAGTAAATTGCCGTGCTTGGAGCGATAGTTCTGTCTGCTCAAAGCATCTCACTCGCATGTTTACTTGTCTCCCGGTGTTTTGTATTTAAAGTTTTGTAATTCAGTATATAACTTATCATGCAAAATGCCTTTATATAGATTCAGCAGTTCTGCGCTTTTTGTTTTTTGTGTGTTTTTAGAAGTGAAGGAAACCACCATTGATTTTTTTTATATCATTGGAAGTTATCGTGATTGGCAGGAGTTCATGCCGCTCAGCGCCAGTCAGAAGTTACTATTCAGTGTAAAGGCCAGTCAGAAGAAAGACGGAAGACTCAGTGATATCGACTGCAGACATTTAACGTCAGCTCAAAAAAAAAAAAAAAAGGTAACAAATAAGCTCCACTGTACCTCTACATAACAGGTCTTGCCTGCCAGTCCGCCTGACTGAATCTTGTGCCTCTGTGTTGCACCGCCGCTTTCTCTCCCCACCGACAGCCCATAGCCACTTGTTCGCCCAACTGCTTCCTCAGCACCTTTCACACTCGTCGTTTTCATGTCGTCCAAATATTTTGCACTCTGCAACTCTGCAAACTCCCTCCTCTCTGAAATGCTTTCCTGCTTAGTGTCTTTCCCAACATATCTCTCATACTTCTCATACTGTTCTCCTTTCAGATTCCATAATTTTGTTCTTGGTCTCTTCAGAAACAGAAAGGCGAGAAGTAATATTTCTGCCTCGGCATTTGAGGATGTAAATAAAACCTTGTTTTTATAAAAAAAAAAAAAGACGTTCCATGTGGCAACACAGATTCTGAACCGTGTCTTCTCCTTTGTGGACGCAGGATTACCAACGCAACGATAAGCTGGGACAAGTTGATTAAATGTTCTTAACCTGAATCAAAGGAAGAAGTTGATTTTTTTCCTTTAATTTTGGTTTGATAGCTCATTCAGCGACATATTTACTGAAGTCGCTCCAATTTCATGTTTTGTCAGTCTTGGCGTTCCTGATTTTTTTTTTCCTTGGCCACTGGTATAATGATGACGATTCCCTTAAATTCTGTCCTGACCAAACTTTGCCCTTTTTGAGATTCTGCTATGAAATACATAGGTACGAGTGATGATACAGCCTGCGAAATCATTTTATTCAACAGTGTTTCGCAAGAAATGAAACAAGGTAGAGGAATAAATAGAAAGAAATAGAAAACGCGAATGATGGATAAAACTATTCACGAGTGAAACGCTGTAATAAGCTACTGAAGATAAATGACTTTTCACCATTCATTATGGATCACTATCCCGTTTTTCCGTATAAGACGAAGCTCAAAGTGCAGTTGTTATTGGTAATTCTGTATCTTACGTTAGCAGCAGTCATTGTCATTTCACGAAAGAATTTGCGTATTTCTTACGATTTTGTTCATGAAGACGATGGCATAAAACGATGAACAGGTTTCAGTATAACTCTGGAAGATACTTCGATGTTTACTTGGTCTTCCTTTTGAGAAATTAAAGGAAAATCGTAGTTTGTTTTTCATTTTCAGATGGAATCGTTCTTTTAGCTTTCTTTTTTCTAACTCTTGCATATCCTGACCATTACACCCCATCAGTTAAACAGGTTCATAGGTGAAGTTGTGTAACTTCATGAAATTCAGCACTGAAATGAGCTGACAGAAAGCAGCCATTGCTGGTTTTCTGTTATTACTTAGTCAAAAGAAAACCTAAAAGAACCACGGCGTTTATACTGGGTGATCCTTGTACCCAGGTACATAAACCTTCCTACATTTTGAAAGAAGGAAACCGAGCTGGAATTGTGCCTGTGTTGTGTTTCTTTAGATTCAAAATAGATTTGTATAATATATTTTATTTCTCTCTGATGTTGCATCAGAATGGATGTATATCTGGGTAAAGTAAATTGGGCCATTTTATCCTACTGTTGGTCATCATGGATGCGCCTTTGCTTGCAGTCCTGCCCAGTCTATGCAATGCCGCTGCTTTCGTCGTGAATTTCCTTTTGAATGTTTTCATTTTGTTTCAGATATATGTCAGTTAGATATGAGTATCTGAGGAATTTAACTGTATTAAATATTAAAGCCTTTCTTTTCTATCATGGGAACACTAGTTTTTTATTCCAAAGAAATGTGTTCAATCAATCGTCATTCTAGTGGACAGGACAAAGCCAGGGTCTTTTTTTTTTTCTCTACAGAAAATTTCAACCATAAAATTTCCAGTTTCTCTGATTAATGAATCTCGGTCACTATGGTTGCCATGCAAGCATTCTAATCATGAAAATGTTCCAACAGAACTTCTGTATGAAACTGTACGTGTGTTTCTGTTTGAAAGACTGAAATTCTGTCATTTCACATATTATTTCTGAATTTATCCATTAATCTTTTGTCTCGTCAATTATATGTAGAATTTCCTGGCCTTTCCACTGATGTATGTAACATCACTGTATTTAATCATGTCTCTTGATTCCCATCTGTTTGTCTGCCGACAAACACAGATGCTGAACCTTTTATTTTTTTGTTTGTTTTGTGTCAGTTAGAATATAGAATTTACCGCTCGCACGCGTCAATAACATCTTATGATTCTGTCATTTATCCGATGAAACCGGAATTGACAGCAAAAGGTTTGAAAGGTGTCAGAAAAGTCCATACATACTCTTGCAAATGTTGCACTTTTTATCAATAGAGAACAGTAGAGGATGAAATTGTAATAAAAAGTTTCTTCTAGTGGCCAATAGAACCCCAAGGTTCAGTAAAAGTAATGGAAAAATCCAGTTGCATTAATGAATCTCGATGGGACGCTCGCAAAGGATTTGAAACTCAGTAATGCCACATCGTTCGCTGAAGTGCACTGACAGTTATTTCTTCAATTTATATTTTGTAAAATGTTTCTCATCAACAAATGCCGGTGTGTTAGGATGCAGGCCAAATGTCACCACTTGTTGTGAGACTTCCATTCTGTGCAGACCATGAAAAATGCTACTCATTCATATGTCACAAGCCCTTCGAATTAAAACGAATAGAAACTATTACTAAACATGAAGCTTAATGAAATCACCTGAAAGTGAATACTACTTTCAGAAACACTAATTTCATCTTCACAGAAAAGGTGTTGACACCAGTCTATCCTTGTTGCATGAATAATAGAGACGCAAAGATAAAAGTGACTTGAGTAGCCCCTTTCCCTTCAGCTCGTGTGTTCCAGTCGAAGGCAATGAATGAGACGAGAGACAAAGGGTCCAGAAGCGACAAAGCCGGAAATGTCATTTGCATCCCTGAAGACAATGATATTCAAGATGGAGGAGGAGGAGGAGGAGAAGAAAAAATCCAAGTCGTGTTTTTCTCTCCCACAGAATGGAGGAGAGAAGATCCGGGAAATAACAGAGGGGAGGAAAGGAAGGGGAGAAAGTGAATAATAATTATAAGCTAGCGATTAAGGAACCGCGGCCTCCTCCATTGTCTCTTGGGAGATGTACTGGAATATGGCGGAGAGATTTCAGAGAGGTTTCATTCTGCGGCGCTTCTCGCTTCTTCTCTGCTTTCTTTTCGTGGAATGAGAGAGAGAGAGAGAGAGAGAGAGAGAGAGAGAGAGAGAGAGAGAGAGAGAGAGAGAGAGATCCTTCTGGAGATAATTCAGATATTGTTGATGGTTCCAGGTAGGGAATATTGCTTTCAGTTTACATCTGTGAATATTTCACCTGATATTCCCACTTCGAATTCCGGCTTCAGTATTCAGTAAACCCTTCCCTTTCAGGCTATAAATGCCGAGGCTGTAGGAAACAAGACTCAAAGAAGCTTGATTTTGGTTTTTATAATTTAATCGTGTACATTATTGTCGAATTTCCTGTATACCCTCCGGTTACAGTGAAGTCACGTATCATGATAATTATGTAATATTTCCAGAGGTTGAAAGGACAATAATATTTTTTAGCCCTTTTGATCTACAATGAATATGTCTGTGGCATTTTATGTGGTTATTTTCATGTTTTTCTTGTTTCTTAATTTTTTCATAATAATATTCAACTGAATTTAGTTTTGTAAAAGAAAACTATTGTGATCTTAAAAACCGTCCTGTCCGCAGTCCGTCCTCAGATCTTAAAAACTGCAGAGGCTAGAAAATTGGGATGTTGATCATCCACCCTCAATCATCAACCATACCAAATTGCAGCCTTTAGCACGGCTACTTTTATTTTATTCGTGGTTATCCATTATCAGTTCCATGGCACCGTGGCTGAGTTTCATAGGCCGCCGTGGCTGGCTGAGAGTTTCATACAGCATTAACTATTTGCGCTGTACATGAAAACTCGATTGCGCCGAAGAAACTTCGCCAACTTTTTTTACTTTTGTTTACCCTTTGTTTGGTTAATTTTGGTTTCCAAAGCCCCTTTTTGGTAACATATTTAACTTAATGTTTACAGTTCATAATTTTTGTGGACAAAATAATTAATTTTTTTTTTGATGGGTTTACACTCATATGATAATAGATGCAAGTATTTCTTTCTTCCTAGGGTGATAAAAGTAATTATAAACATTTTTTTATCTGTGAGGCTTACAGATCATTGCCAATAACTAACTCTCATGAGATGTTATTCTCTTTTTCAGTTTATATACACACTATATATATATATGTGTATATATATATATATATATATATATATATATATATATATATATATATATATATATATAATATCTTTAATTCTTCAACTATATCATAATCTAATCAAAAGACAAAGAAAAAATCTTGAAATCAGGTTATGGTGGCCATAACAAACCGAGTTCAAATATCCCCATTGTTCTTCGCCCAGCTGTACACTGATTTACCTCCTGATCGATTGACCTAGCTTTCGGTAAACAAACATGGAGGCACACCTGAAAACAGATATTCTCTTTTTATCATTTTTTTTCCGCAGGTACAATCCATTAAAGCTTTTATCACCAGGACCTCAGTAAGGATTCCTGGATTCCTATCGGGAGGTTTTTTATAGCTGAGGCATCAAAGCCTTTGACGGGAGGGCATTCTGTGAAGTTCGGAAGTTGTGCAGTGGGTGAACCATGTCTGTTTTCGGATTTCCATCCCACTTCCACTTCAGAAGAGGCCTTTTGCCTTTGACTACTGTTCTATTCATTTACTTTTTTTCTTATTTTTATCAGTGGAGGTTGGAGTTGACTTTGTAAACGACGCGGGTGGCTTCAGAGCTTCGACTATGTGAGGCGGCCAGCCATGAGCAAAGGAAACTCTCTTTCAAATGAGTTTTTTAATTTTTTTTCATTGTGGGTGAAGTTGGCTTTTTTTTTAGATTTCACCTTTAATTCTGCTCTTGCGGCGCTGGCGCAAACAATGGCTCGCGTTTATGGGTGTCTGTCTAAGGTATAATTGTAGGTGCGTATGAAGCTGTCCAGACATACTTGGGCAAATAGTGTGTTATTCAGCGTGGGGTTTACAAAATCCTGTTTCATGATGACGATAACATTTAAAAATATATCCAGTGAAACAGGACACACGTTTTATATACACACGTACATAATTATAATTATGTGTATGTATGAATACACACACACACACACACACACACATGAATATATATATACATACATATATATTATTTATATATATATATATATATATATATATATATATATATATATATATATATATATATATATATATAATATATTTATATATATGCCATTTAGATACGAAGTATAAAACCTGCGACAGTCACTGATATGGCCCAAAGTTTTATTTTCCATTTTGGTTTCTTAAACACATCCCCTAATTAGAGAAATCATGGTGACTTTCTAAAACATTTATTGGGAAAACAAAAACGTTAATGAATATAAGATTATTTATACAAAAGTATTTTAAAACGTTTTTATTTGCATATAAATGATGTATTATTTATTATTATGATAGTATGAATGAAATTTATGACCCAGCACACAAGCTATGTTAAATTTTTCATAATGTGATCATTATATTATAATTATATGGTGTGGAAATTCCCCGTTATCCTGAAAATGTCAGATAAAAGAATGTTTGATTGTTCATTTTACTTTTAATTTAGTTTTACTGTTTCTATTTTGAATCTTAAGATTAGTTATTTATTAAAATCGTTTCATAAATTTACTGTCTCTTACTACTTATAATATTCAATAATATTTTGTCCCTTATTTTACAAGTATTTTCATCTTTTATGGTTTAACATTGTTATCTAGCCAGAAAAGAGTATGTTTTTTCCATACTGGAACAGTAAAAAAATTTAAGTATCTTAGTTTAACCAGACCACTGAGCTGATTAACGCTTATATTCAATTAGACTTATTTTACTATTATTCACATTCCTTTTGTTGCCAGTGTTCATCCGAAACATTATAGCGAGAAAAGAATTTCTATCACATTTTTTCCTTCTTATTCATTTCGGATTGTGGGACCATAATGGTGTGACAAGAAACCGCTTATCTCTATACGGAAGAGTTAACAATTCGTCCCCACCTTGTAAAAGTTTTGAACGTTATATTCAGTTAGATTTAATACTAGATTCACTGAGGAGAGCCAGTGTTCAGCATCGAGAATTAACATTTTTCCTTCTTATTTCATTGATGATTATTAGATTTTTTTACGTGGCTAGAACCAACTGGTTTCAAAGAATTTAACAGTAAAAATGCTGCAGATTTTTTTCAGATGGTTTGGCTAAAGCCTTTAGTCAAGCAAGAGACTATAAAGCTTGGTCACCTTACAGAGTATTAACTGATTTTCTATCATCGCATTGTCTGAAACGTAAAGGTTTGCAAAGCTTTCAGTAGAAATTCGGTGGCTTCATTTGAACCACCATGGTGGCAATTAAGGAATCTTTTAACTTTTCTTGATAGTCTCTCTCTCTCTCTCTCTCTCTCTCTCTCTCTCTCTCTCTCTCTCTCTGAGGTCTCTCAGTAATTATGGAGTCCTTAAACTCTCAAGAGTTTGAAGGAGTTTATGGAGAGAACTTCGTCAAATATGTTTGTTTGTTAGGCTCAAAAATTCGGATTGTTTGGGGTCCTGTCTTTATAATTATGGAAGCTCCCTGCCTTACATTTCTCTCTCTCTCTCTCTCTCTGGTCAGTATCAATTCTGTAGTACTTTGCTTCAATTATTTTATTTAGTTACATTGACTCAACTGAAATCCTACGCCACTCAAATGTCATCTGTTGAAAAGCTTTTCCCCAAAATATATAATCGATATTTTTGTAAATTTCCCAGTATAAAATATGATTATTATTTATATGAACAATTTTTATTTACAGAAATGAAAATTTATAATTCATAAATATCTTATTAAATTATTATATTTTTACACTATGTAGGTCAATGTTTGCGGATTGGTTTGTTGTTAGGCCTGTCTTTTATTCATGTTTGGTGGAATAATATAAGCCCTTCCTGCCTTCCATCACTTTTCTCATTTCTCTCTCTCTTAAACTCTGAGGCCTGGAGATATTTCGAGGTTTTTCCAAACTCATTTCAGGGATCTTGGGATCGTGCCTAGTGTTCCATGATTATGGGTACAATTTCCACTGGCATATTCCATATCCTTCTTATTTCTATTTACAGGTCTTGATACTTATCAGTTTTTTCCTCTTTCTTTCTCATCTGCTGTGGTGTCCCATGGTATTGCGACATCAATGAGTGATACTTTCTTCTTGATTTTGTCAATCAACGTCACGTCTGGTCTGTTGGCACTTATCACTCCATCTGTTCTGATACCATAGTCCTAGAGGATCTTTGCTTGATCGTTTTCTGTCACTCCCTGAGGTTGGTGTTCGCATCACTTACCACTGCAAGGTAGCTGGTGTTTCTTGCACAGGCTCCAGAGGAGGGCTTTTGCTACTGATTCATGCCTCTTTTTGTACTGGTTCTGTGCAAGCACCGGACATTCACTTGCTGTGTGGTCTGTGGTCTCGTCTTTCATGTTGCACTTCCTGCAGATGGGTGAGATGTTATTTCCATCTATTGTTCTTTGGACATATCTGGTTCTTAGGGCCTGACCTTGTGCCGCTGTTAGCATTCCTTCTGTTTCCTTCTTGAGTTCTCCTCTCTGTAGCCATTGCCATGTTTCATCGCTGGCCAGTTCTTTAGTCTGTCTCATGTAATGTCCGTGCATTGGTTTGTTGTGCCATTCTTCTGTTCAGTTTTTCATTCTCCTGTCTCTGTATATTTCTGGTTCTTCGTCTTCTTTTATCAGTCCTTCATCCCATGCACTCCTTAGCCACTCGTCTTAACTGGTTTTCGGATATTGCCCCAGTGCTCTGTTCTCAATGTTGATGCAGTCCTCTATGCTTAGTAACCTTCTCCCCCTTCCTTTCGTGTTATGTATAGTCTGTCTGTATTTGCTCATGAGTGTAGTGCTTTGTGTACTGTCATGTGTTATTATTATTATTATTATTATTATTATTATTATTATTATTATTATTATTATTATTATTATTATTATTATTATTATTATTATTAAACTACCTTGCTTACGCCTTCATGACGAAGTTTGTCTGAAATAGTTGCCACAAACGACGTTAATTTCATTTACCTTTCATGGCATTTTATGGCATTTAATTGGAGTCACTTTTGGGTGAAATTTTATCTTTACTCGCGGAATTTTTACTTAGAGAGATTCTTAGATAGACAGATAAATAATCCTCCTTAAAATGGAAAACACTTAGAATTTTTTCTATTTTGCACGATCAATATAAAAAGAATATTGATCATTTTATACTAGTTAATATGGATGACTTAATGATTCGCGTTGGGTAGATCACCATCACTTTTTATAAGTAGAATATCTGCAAAACCACCACAAAAACAGTCTAATCTTGATGTCCGATTTTCTCTTGAGGTTAATGGTTTTTCCACTCGTTATCCAAATCTGTATTTATAGTAATCATCACAGATGAATACGTACGTCAATAGGTGCTTGCAATCATTTTTTTGAACACTAAAACATTCACAAGCACACTTTCTCTCTCTCTCTCTCTCTCTCTCTCTCTGTCTGTCTCTCTCTCTCTCTCTCTCTCTCTCTCTCTCTCTCTCTCTCTCTCTCTCTCTCTCTCTCTCTCTCTCTGCATCACCAGAGTGTCCAAGTTTCCTTGACGGAAGGACAGTAATTATGAAGTCCTGTAACTCGGTTACGATAGGACCCCTTGGTAGGGTTTATTGACAAGCAGGACTGTTAGGTCTGATTCAGTTGGAGTCCCCAGGACCTGTCATGTTGAAATGACTTTTCTGTGTCTGTCTGTCTGTGTGTCTGTCTGTTTGTGTGTCAGTGGGTTCTCATTCTAAAATAAACAAAATTTCTTTAGGGTAGACAGTTCTCCGTGCCACTTGAAAGTTCATGTAATTTTCTATATTATTGTCTGCGTGCATGCTGTGCCTATAATACTTAATAGTTAATTTCATCAGTATTATAGGGAAAATTTCAAATTTTTTTAACAATTTCTTTTAGAAAAGATACGAAGAAAAATACAAAACATAAAACAAAAGTTTAATTTCCTGAAATGAAAAAGCTGAGGAATTATTGCCTCCATAATCATTGTTGACCAAATTTTAGTAATATGTTGAGCATTCGGAAGTCTACATCAAGATTTAATACTGTATATATATATATATATATATATATATATATATATATATATATATATATATATATATATATATATATATATATATATATATATATATATATATATATATATAAACACAGACATACAGTATGCATATAAATATATATTTTATATATATATATATATATATATATATATATATATATATATATATATATATATATATATATATATATTGTCATCATGTCAGTAATCAAGTACCTGGTTATTACAGTTGACTAATCTCAAAATTCAAAAATATACCTCACTGTGATCAGCCAGGCGTGAGATACCTGAACTCTCATAACATTAATTGTTACGACTGAATACTATAAAGGTAACAGTGATCCCTGTAAGAAAAAAACTTATTTATTACTTGAAAAATCAAACTAAGTCTATCAGAATATGTGTGAGGTATCAAAATTAAACTAGAAATGTTCTAGAGTAGAAGGGCATCACTCCATCAAAAAACTCTAACTGTTTCCCTGGTCTTAATTCACTTTAGCAAAACTAAAGGAACAAAACATGTTTATCACTTTGCCTTATGCACACAAATCAATCCTATTCACTGGTGATCAATAAATGAAACACTGTTTTTCTAAAAATGTTAAATACAAAAATTTATTTTTAAATTTGTGTTTATAACTAGAATTCTTTATTACTTAGAATTCACAATCTGAAAAATTTACCATTATTCGAAAATAACACAACACTCAATCAATTCTTGAATTAAATTATGAAACAAAACTAATTCACAAAAACTTTATCAGGAATTTAAATTAATCAAGAAAAATTTAAACTATTAAACCATTACTCAAGATTTAAAAAGAAAATCTCAAAATGAAATCAAGTATGCAATGTTAAAATTAAGTATGCAATGTTAAATTAAGTATGCAATGTTAAAATTAAGTATGCAATGTTAAATTAAGTATGCAATGTTAAATTACCAAGAAATATTTACAATGCTATGTAAATAAATGTTACATCACAAACATAAAAAATGTGAAAATATAAAGAAATGTAAATAGAAAAACACACAAAAATATCAATTATAAGATTTATCAATAATGATTTCACTTGTTCAAAATTTCTAACTTATCATACCATAACTTCCTAACTTATCATACCATGGTATCAATAAGTAAAATTTCACGTTACCTTACACAACTTGTGAAAACCTCTGTAAATCACTTGCTGCAGCTGCATTACAGAATACACACTTTTTACCAGGCGTTCATGAACTAAATAACTTTGCTAAATTTTCAGATCTCAAAAGTTAATGTTAAAAGTGACCACAAAAAATTACGTTAAAAGTAATCTCTTCCTAATTAGAATGAGAGAGAGAGGGAGAGAGATGGAACCAAATCGACTGGTCTCAGAAATCAGAATGAAACAAATTTTCTGGTTTCCAGTAACAGTGAAACAATTACTGTGATGTCATTAAAGCATTTTCTGTGCAATCAAAAGTTCTAGAAAAGGATTGACGTCTTTTAAAGCGTTTTGAAAAGGTGATACAATGGAGAAGCTTCTTTGGAAAGTTATAAATCCCAGCAAAACGTTTTGAACTCTTATCTCATGACTAATTGATCAGGACACGTAGCACTATTCATTCTCCAAAAATCGTCAAGTGACTTGAACATTTCAAACAACATGAAATCACTTCTTGAGCCCTAGGGACAAATTTAGTTTGTTTTGCAAACCTGTCAATAACCCAAAAAAAGCGTTCATCTTATCTCAACTGATGACAACTGAAATGAAACAAGCCCTGGTGGACACACACTGTGTTCACATTGTTTGCTTTATCAAGAAAGATATTCGTTCTTAAATTCGTTACTATTAAAATTATAATAACAATTCTAATCTTCCTCTATCAAGTTATCATTAGTACTTTGAGATCTGATCAAACTAAATATGATACTTCAACAATCATTATCATTAAGAACACATAACACATGAAAAAGTAAATATGTCAAAATTATAGGAGTATATACTTGTATTAAAGGCAATATCACTTGCTTCCAACACCTGAAAATTACTTATCCCGGGTTTGAATCAACGATTCACAACTTTACAATTTCTTTTGACATTATCTTTTCCTAAAGAGAAATGTTTTAACACTTAATTATCCTCAAGTTGCTTCATAAATACTCCTGGTCAGTCTCATATTATTATTTTTCATCCTTTTGATGAATGAATTGACCTTGTGATCCGACAAAACATTTCATTTCTTCATTCCATACTTTCTTGGTTCACATTCTAACTTCAAACTTTTTCAATGCTGTGATTAATGCTAATGTTTCTTTTTACGATTGTTGACATAAGTTTTCTGTCTTTTGGAACTTTGAAGACATGAGTCTCTGGATGGTAAGATTTAACTGTTGTTTTACTCCTAACAAGTTCATCACATCCTGGAATAATTTTGAAGTAAAGTTCGTTCCTCTATCACTTTGCACAATTTCTGGTATTCCAAACTTGGAGAAAAACTCCACCAACTTCTCAGCAATTACCTTTGCATATACTTCTTACAGGAATCGCCTCAGGATACCTTGTCACTGGACACATTAATGTTAATAGATATTCATTTCCTTTCTTTGTTTTCGGAAGTGGCCCAACCACATCTATAATTACCTTGCTAAAGGGTTCTCCTCTAACTTCTATGGGATGTAGGGGTGCTTTCTGAATGGTTTCATTCGGTTTTCCAGCTATCTGGCATGTGTGACACACTCTGCAAAATTTGCTAACATCCTTGTGAAGTCCAGGCCAGAAAAAATATTTCATAATCTTCTCAACAGTCTTCCTGATTCCCATATGTCCAGACTCGTGCGCTACTGCTACAACTTGTTTCTCAATGGATATGGAATCAAAATTTGATGATATTCACCCCATTCAGCATTTCCTGGTAATATCTGCAGGTCGATGCTTCCTCATTAGCAATCCTTCTTTTAGATAATAACAGGTAGAGTTTGTTGCATCTCTTCTTGATCAACAACTCTGAAGAACAAATCAGTCAACGTTGTATCCCTCTTCTGCAGTTTCATTAGCTTCTCTCTTGTCACTTGACCAACTTCAAGGGCTGAACTCTCCATATCTGCTAACTCTGCCTCTGTGGTTTCACTACTATCTTCAGGAACACTTTGACTACTCAAGTCTCTTCATTAATAACAACAGGATCCTCTTCTTCTTGGGAAATCTTTCTTCATTACTAACACTAGGAAACTTCACTTTCCTGGAACAGTTCTTCTAAGCTTAAGATCCTTCACTTGATTCTTCTGGTGCAGTAAATCCTCAGTATTTTCACTTGCAGACATAGTTCTCTTCATACTCCTGGTAAGTTACACAACTTGGAAACAGGTGGGGTTTTTTCTTCTCTAAAGCTACTGTAGGAATAACCCTCAACGGTTTATCTGTCACTATAGGACAAGGAACAAATGGTACACCACCAACTTCATTACCCAGTAAAACATGTACACCTTCAACAGCTAGTGAGTCCTTTACAGCAAAATCAACATTTCCTGTCACCAATTCACAGGACAAATGCAAGCGGCATATAGGAGTTACCTCTTCTCCTCCTATACCCTTCAAAATAACTGAATCTCCTGTGAGATTCTTCTCCAACTGTGGGTGAGCACCACGAACTACCACACTATGGTTACTCCCTATCACGTAATACTTTGACTGGTACCTGCACACTTCCTCCTTGAGTTGTCAGCGATACCTTCATAAATATATGGCTTAAAAGCCTCCAAGCTGCTCAGCCACTCACTGCTTGAAGTTACATTTCCACTGGTTGCTAAACACTCTGCTTGTTTAGTCTCAGTCGTTCCCACACTGCTCTTCGTAGTTTGCTTCACCTGGTTACCTTTAACCACTTGACCAACTGGTTTGGTCTGCTGTTGTGTATGATAACAATCTCGACTGTAGTGTCCTACTCTTCCACACTTGTAGCAGACAACATTAGTCTTCTGTATCTGTCTTGAGAACAGACTGGATGATGAGGATTTAACATTCAATTTGTAGCGCAACTGCAGGGGCTTGCGCCTGCCCAATCAGAATAAGACCTTTGACACCTCAACCAACCATACGAACGAGGCATGTAACGTCACGACGTTGAAGTCGTTACAGACATTTCATTCTGCAAATGAAATAATTACAATAACATTTTTACCCTACTTTACAGAGAAAAATGTCAACAGACCTAAATTAAAACTACACTTATATTACGACTTACAAAAAAACAATAAGAAGTATATTACAACAAAACCAATCAAAACAGAAATAACAAATCTGAACTTGAATCGACCAGTAAATTACAAATGGAATTGATCAATCAATACAGTTACTTACTCCAAGTTATTTAGTTGGAGGGCGCAGTCTTATTCTAAATTATTAATGGCGATCTCGAAAAGAGAACCGCCTAGCTCCAGTCCTCAAGATCAAGTGTAAAACAACGATTCTTTGCGCATATTTTCACTTGTTAAAGAATTCGTCCAGTACCTAGTTTGGCAACTAAACGACCCCAAATTTTATAATTAGCTAGTTCAATAATGGGAATAGAGGACGCGATTCGTGTCTGTTTACACTCGGAGCTTTATCTCGTGTTAATTTTTACTCTTATAAATTATACACGTTTTTTCATTAAAATTCACTTTTGAACCTTTTGTGACAAATTTTACATACTAGAACTATAGATAAAACTTGATCTCATTTAATAAATAAGCAAGAAACAGGAACTTGAATTTTTTTTTTTTGCTTTTCGTTTTTAACTTTTTTTAATAAGAACATGAAACAAAACGACAACATATTGAAAAAGTACTCATTTAGATGAAATTGCACTTTTTGCGACAAAATTTTACGTTATATGCAACTGAAAAATCTCACGTATGTTACTGTAAATGTCTACAAATCAGTACGTTCATTGTTCCTCAGAATGACAACCAAATCTCTGACCGACTTAGTGACAAACTTAGATTTTCATCAGACTTATACCGCACCGATACTGAACGTGTTATATTATCAGACGACTTGTTTTCAAAACAACTTCGCCCCAAGACCACTGGTTACGCACGGGATTAGTATCTCTGATTATTACGATATCATTTATCTCTACCCCAGGTTGGAATCTGACCACTTTTCTCTGGGAAGAAGAGCTGGAAAAAATTTGATCATACCATATTTTCCAAGTTAATGATTTAAAAAGAGTTCATTCAGTGCGAGTATTTTTGTGTACTCTATTTGCTCAGGTGTTTTAGCCAACTCGAAAATCTAAAGTTCACTAATATCACCGTTTGATCTACCCAAAATAAGGTCATTTGGACGTAGTAATCTCACAGCGTCTAATTTGGCAACATTATTTCTATGAACACCCAAGGCCTATCATTTATCATATCAGCAACACTGTACATTAGTCTCTGCAAACGCAACTCACTTAAACTCAGGTTTTCTCGAAGCAGTGACAGCTTCTAAAGTGTTCTTCACAGTCCTGATCATCCTCTCAGCTTGTCCGACTGACGAATGAGCTCCAGATGGTACAGAAGTGCCAGGTTGTTGTTTTGGGATTTGTCTGAATCTTTGCCATCTTGGTATGGTTCAAAGGCTCTCCATAACGTTTGCAGCACCACGGATTTGCGAACCAAGATCTGCAGTCACAGACGTGGGTTTTCCCTTTTCTAGTAAAGCATCAAAACCTGCAAGGAAGCAGTTGGTATCGTAACCTTCAAGGACCTCTATGTGGACCGCACCAGATGCATACAACACACGATGACCAGAATCCAGGCTTTACCAGAATTTACCGGTAATTTCTCATCTTGCGGCGATCTACGATGGTATTGAACGGACCAGCTATGTCAATGACCACATGTTGAATACTGGCGATCGCAAAAGTTGTTCCACCTTACGGGAGCGATCTCTGCAAAATAAACTATCGATCTTCTTCCGTTTAAAAACCATATGGGCACTGCGACACAACTTTGCTGACGAACCGTTTACCGTTGAGGATCCAGAACTGCTCACGTACTAGGGCAAGAGTAGTATCCGCACCAGAGTGCTGCGGTTGGTGACATTTACGCACCAAGATCTCTGCAAAGGGTTCAGAGTATGGTATAATCGCGGGGGTTTGATAGAGCAGCACCAAAATACACCTAAGTTCTCCACACACCGTCGACGTCCAGTATTGGGTTCAGTGACTTTAGCTTATGTTCCACATCTGACGGTAGCGACTGCTGAGCCTGTTGAATAAGAAACAAGTTTGATATTACTAACTCACGCTTGGTAGGCACAAATGTATCATTTTCAGCAAACCATCTCGAACATTCTGCTTTCGTCATACTACTGATGGCAACTGGAATAGTCTTCACTGTTCTCTTCAGTCGATCTCTGAAAAATTGTGAAGCATTTTCCATAAATCTTATGATTCTAGAGAGATGCGACGTTTAATCTTCATCAGGCTGTCATTTTTGTCGACCGTTATGTTAAATGTTTTTAGGATATCAAGAATAACTGAATAATCTTCATTTGTTCCACCATCAATCTGGACACATAGTGACTTGCATCTTCCAATGGTCATCCGTGGATCTTTTATTCTTATGTCCAGATCTTCTTTCTTCGCATGAACTTCATTTGCATGTTTGATTGGCCATTCGTTGATGTCCTTCTTCATGAAGTCTGGACCTTTTGCCATCTGTAATCCTTTCCCATTTCAGATGGGTTAAGACCATGACGGACGATCATCGGCAACGTTGTTTTCCAGAGTCCATACATGGTACCAATCACGAATATCAGTCAGGGTTTGTATTTCACCAATACGGCTGGCTGTCCAAATGTTGTCATCGCTAACTCAAAACGCAGTTGTCCCAGAACTATGGTGCTGTCAGTTAGCAGCATTACCCTTTCAAAAAATGAAGCTTGATTTTTGACGATAGTCTGTTGCATTCTGGCACCCAGCAGACATCCAAGTAACTCACCACGGGGATCGTTAATGTCGGAATTTGTGGCCACGGTTTGCCTTTGACATGGCAAGAACAGATGCTCGCTCGCCATTTTCCAACTTCCAGTTGTAGTATGCGACATCCATAGGCAGTCTGAGAACTATCACAAAAATTACTTGAGTGGGTTTGTCAACTGCGGTTTCCGATTGTAAGACAGCGAACAAACCTGACTTCTTTTAGACCGTAGATCGAACGAATCCCACTTCTTTACACCGACTGCGGGTTGTAGGTAGGTCATCATTACCATCTAGGATCGGATCGTCCCCATTCCTGTTTTGAGGCGGAATATTTGACCTAGTTCGTGCTTCAGGCAGATGGTAACCGGAGTTGTAAGTCCTATAGGATCATAGATGGTTGCTATGATCTGTAGATAATTTCTTCGACTGAAAGTGTCAGGGAAGGCATCATCAAAATTTTCTAAACTGATATCTTCCTCTGATCTAATGCCTCTTCTTTTCTTTGAGAAGTTAATCCTACCTGAAATGGAAATTTCATCGTTGGCAGAATATATTATACCCAGGATCCTTTTCCTGCTCTGGTGTCCGCCGCACATTGTCATGTACATCCGGGCACTTCTTTATGTGGGCATCAATATCACTATCACTTCCACCGATCATGAAATGCTTTATGATGAAGGATGCCTCACTGAGGACAATGTTGAGTTCCCTTAGCAAGTTGTAATGCCGTGGAAACATCATCAACACTTGAAGTACCATCATCAACATACAAATTTTATGAATTCGTATACCTGTGGGTACTTGTCCTTGAATTTCTCAGCTATGATGAGCATTGCTACACTGCATATACCACCTGCGGAGTAGTTCCCCAGGGTTTCATTAATGTCCTTGGCGTCTTGACTTCTTCTTCCTTGTCCAGTTGATTCCACAGAAGGCGGTGCAGATGAGATTCTTCTGTCTCAAGGGGAACAGTGAAGTATGCTTTACTTATATCCATTGCAACCAGTATTTTCCTTTCCTGGAACCTTAACAGCAGGGTTGGAATTGGTGGAATCAAATTTAGTGGTGGTTCCCACAAGGAGTTGATAGCCTTTTTAAATGGAACACTTGCATCAAATATAATTCTGAGTGGGGTTGAGGAACTATGCTCATTAAAGTGTGCGAAATGACAGATGTAGTAGACTTTGCCACCATTAGATTTCCACTGCGCATCCTCCTCAGCCGTCGTTGATCAACTTTTCAAATTCGTCTACATACCAGTTCTTTAAAGCTTTGTTTCTGGACATGGTACGTGTTAATTTAGGCGTTTGAGGGCAACAGGTCGATTATCCGACAAGGTGCGGAAACCTTTCTTCCATGGTAACCTGCAAACGAATATCTTCCGTTCAGGGGTCGTAGGTGAGCAACTCTTGTATGTCTGTACTCTTCGCTCCTCTTCTGAGTTTATGCCGACTGCGTCGCACCGATGACAAACCGGACCATCCTCTACTTCACACATACGATCAAACACAGTCTCAGCACTGGTCTTTATTGAAAGAACTGACTGTCCGCCATTTTTGCAACCTGCTTTCACGGGCTGCCATTGCTCCGGGCTTTATCTGTGAAACTTCCCTTTTAGGCCGTTCAGCATGACTTACTGCAACTGATGACGTTGACTGCAGAAGAACAGCAGAAATCTTTCTGTTGAGGCTCGACAGCATCACACTTTGGTTCATGAGAATTGGCGGCAAATGTCTCGTGAGAACCATGTAGAATGAACCCAAAGTTAGTCTCAGCTAAAACAAGGTTATCTCTTGTCTTCACCGTTGCGGAAATATGCTGGCATGATTGTCTCGATGAGCAACTCGATGTCACCAACACTGAACAGGCTCTAAAAGTTCTGATGGATCGACATCATCTTTGAACATGTCAGCAGCTGCATGGATAACTGCCTCCATCAAGTTCACCGATGTAATCGACACCAATGCAATCAACTGCAGTCACGAAGTTACCTTCTGCATCGTAGAGTGGGACGCTGTACAGATCAGCAGGTCCCCAATCTTGTGGCTGGCTCTCCCCAGCAGTCCTCATCATCAAATTCTTGATTCTGGATACTGGTTTGATACAAGCTTCCTTTGCCACCGAGTTCAGAATCTGTGAGACAGTGGCTCCCAAATCATAAAGAACTGAAACCCTGAAAAGATTGCCTTTCCTTTTCATGAAGGCTGTATGACTAGGTCTCATTGTGTTCTGGCCCAGATGATGACGGAGTTTCTCGCAATCAACAGGACCATAAACCATGCTTGACGTAGCTAGGCAAGCAGCATGCAATACAGTATGATGATTGTCTGGCGTCTTGCAATTAACCTCTGACAAACGTGCTTATTTCTGCACTGATTTAAAAGAAACCAAAGCACTTTTCACACCGGTTATGTTCCTTCAAGGTTTCTTTCTTTTTATGGACGAAAGACCTGGAACACTCTTGCATTCAGACGTTTGGTGATCAGCCATAGAATGAAAAATACACGATTGAACGGAAGATGGTGTTAAATTTTTGGCTTCCTGGTTTTCGATTCCTTCCAACCGTTGCCCTTTTGGGCGCGTTCCATTCTTACCAGGCTTGACACCTTTCGAACCGCTGTTACCAATGTTTCTGTCCTTACTGCTAACCTGATAATTCTTGACGACCGTCGTCGGCTCTTCTCTGAAAATGTAACTAGAATGAGCTTCTGCTCGCAATTTAGCTGTTTCTTCGATTGAGGCTGCCAAGTCGGCCATTTCTAAGAGTAAATTGAAGGAGGCTTCAGCATCAAGGTTGTCTGCCAGAATTTTTCTGTCGATTCTCCTGCGCAGTTCTACTGGAATTTTTTCCATTACGATGGAAAATGCCGACTCACCTAATGCAGACGCTCCGGTTTACCGATCTCAGGTCCTCTTTAGCGACAGTAAGCTCCGTTACCAATCGACGAAGACCATCTGCATCAGACTCGCTTCTGACAGGCCTAATGTCATGGACGTCATGAGGACTGCGTCACGGATGGTGTTTCCCCTTCCGTAAATGCAATCTAATGCTGACCATGCTTCATCAAGCTCGATTTCGACTGAACAATGAGGCCTTCCCTCGAGTTTTCGCAATGCTTCTCTCCAGTCTTAAAAGCGCCATCTCCTCAGACATCTGGCTCTGAACTAATAGCTCGAAATTTTTCTTGAATCTTTATACGATCGAACTTCACCATCCCGTCGGACGAGAAAGTTTCTTCAATTGGACGAATGACGAATTAGATTTTCTGACCTCATTAGCATGCTTAGGAATGTCCTCTTTTTCCGATAGCTTTTCCATTCGTTCATTATCTGCGTCCTCAGCTTGTGGAAGGTAACACCCGCATCACGCAATGTTTTCAAGTTTCCTCACAAGTCAGATTGCCTGCGGAGACTCTTTTCAAATCACTATATGATTCACGAAGAGAGTTCAATGATAACTTTAAATCATCAACAGTGGCGTTCTCTGCATCTGCTAAGATGGTCTCGGCGTCGAACTTTCAATAGTCCAGGTCTCAACAATGTCAAATTTCTTCCGAGTCAAAGATTTCACCTTCCTGGGAGGCATGTTTACGAGATTGAACAGTAAACAGCAGTACAACACCCGAACGATGAATTCAGCGACCCCAGTTACGAGAAATGGAACACAAGAAGTATTGCTTCAAAACACCAACTTTGGGTCGATAACTGATAATAGCCACTCTTCCAGACGACGAGTCATTGACGGAACCAACTAGTTAGGCATTCAAACATTCAGTTTTCGCGAACTAAACTCGTTGACACTTTTGTTTGCTGTTGTTAACAATGAAGTAATTTATGAACGAGTTGACCTTGAGGACAATTTACATACCACAAGGCACAAATTGGAGCGAACTTACTTTAGAGTTTCCTCGATTCCGCAGAGCACTTGGAAATGAAATGTAGCGCAACTGCAGGGGCTTGCGCCTGCCCAATCAGAATAAGACCTTTGACACCTCAACCAACCATACGAACGAGGCATGTAACGTCCACGACGTTGAAGTCGTTACAGACATTTCATTCTGCAAATGAAATAATTACAATAACATTTTACCCTACTTTACAGAGAAAATGTCAACAGACCTAAATTAAAACTGCACATATTACGACTTACAAAAAAAACAATAAGAAGTATATTACAACAAAACCAATCAAAACAGAAATAACAAATCTGAACTTGAATCGACCAGTAAATTACAAATGGAATTGATCAATCAATACAGTTACTTACTCCAAGTTATTTAGTTGGAGGCGCAGTCTTATTCTAAATTATTAATGGCGATCTCGAAAGAGAACCGCCCAGCTCAGTCCTCAAGATCAAGTGTAAAACAACGATTCTTTTGCGCATATTTTCACTTGTTAAAGAATTCGTCCAGTACCTAGTTTGGCAAACTAAACGACCCCAAATTTTATAATTAGCTAGTTCAATAATGGGAATAGGACGCGATTCGTGTCTGTTTACACAATTGCTGAGGATGTTACCTGACTTTGTATTAGCATAGCTACTGAAGGATTTCAGTTGTAATGTTCTTGAAATTTGGATGAGATCTGAAACCTGTGCGTTGTTGGTTCTGGTACTTGACATTATAATTTCTTTGCTAGAAATTATATTAAAATCTTCACTCAATGTAGCAGCTTTGTCAAGTTTCTTACTCTCTCTCTTAAATAGGCTCTTATGTGTTCAGGAATTCCTCTAAGATATTGTTTCAGGACTACTAACTCCTCAAGTTCGTCCATAGATTTAACTTCTAGCAGCCTCAACCATCGTTTAAACATCTTCTTACTTTGTAGGCATAATCCAAGAAAGTTATCTTGTCATCCTTTCTCAAAGATCTGAATCTTTCATTATAATATTCAGGGGTCATCTGGTAAACTTGCACATTATGTTTAAGTACCTTTGTACTCTTTACACTGATCAGCTGATAAGGCTAAATAGGCACTTCTTCCTTTACCAATGAGAACACTCTGTAACAAGACCGACCATTTATCCTCTGCCATCCCATACCTGAAGCTACTTTTTCAAAGTGATCAAAAAACTCATCTGAGGCTTCTTCTGTAAATTTTGGAATTAATTTTGCACTCTTACTACATCAAATACAGGGTCTGAATTACCTTGAGTAGGGTTAGACGGTGTTACAGGTAATGTGGATCGAGCTTTTATTAACTCCATCTCCCTTTCATGTCTTGCTCTTTCTCTCTCCTCTTTTGCTCTTTCTCTTTCTTCTTCTCTTTCCTTTTCTTTCTCTTTCTTTCTTTCTATGTTCTCTTTCTCTTTCTGCTTGCATTTTCTCTCTTTCAGCCTGTATCCTCAGCTTAATCAAATTTTCTTCTGCTTCTATACGTCTAAGCTCTGCTTCTGCATCACTTTTCTCTTTCTTTGCTCATGTTTATCTGTAAATTCTGCCTCAGCTGCATTCAACAATTCTTGCACCTCCCAACTCTTCATCTACTTTACCAGAGTCCATCAACGCTTGATTGCAATATATTTGATTTGTGCCTTAATCATACCACTAGACACATTACCCCCCATGCTACTGCTAAAGCAATCCACTGTGCCTTGGTCAGGTTGGATTCAGATAACTCTTGGATGGAAGGAGCTGCTAAAAACCTCTGAACATTGAACAGAGCCATTTTTCTTCTAAGTTACTCAACTAAATAATTCACAATACAAAGCAAAAAATAACTATGTGGTCACTCTCACTATCAAAATATATCCCTAACACCACCAGCATAAACCATAAACCAGAGTGATATTTTGTTTTGTTCCACGGGTCTCTGGCCACCAAACAATATAATGTCACGATGCGTATATCAAAGTACCTGGTTATTACACAACTAATCTCAAAATTCAAAATATACCTCACTTCAGCCAGATACCTGAACTCTCATAACATTAATTGTTACGACTGAATACTCTAAAGGTAACAGTGATCCCTTAAGAAAAACTTATTTATTACTTGAAAAAATCAAACTAAGTCTATCAGAATATGTGTGAGGTATCAAAAATTAAACTAGAAATGTTCTAGAGTAGAAGGGCATCACTCCATCAAAAAACTCTAACTGTTTCCCTGGTCTTAATTCACTTTAGCAAAACTAAAAGAACAAAACATGTTTATCACTTTGCCTTATGCACACACAATCAATCCTATTCACTGGTGATCAATAAATGAAACACTGTTTTCTAAAAATGTTAAATACAAAAATTTATTTTTAAATTCAAAGTTTATAACTAGAATTCACAATTACTTAGAATTCACAATCTGAAAATTTACCATTCGTTTGAAAATAACACAACACTCAATCAATTCTTGAATTAAATTATGAAACAAAACTAATTCACAAAAATTTTATCAGAATTTAAATTAATCAAGAAAAATTTAAACTATCAAGAATTACTCAAGATTTAAAAAGAAAATCTCAATAAATGAAATCAAGTATGCAATGTTAAATTATGCAATGTTAAGTATGGAATGTTAAATTTGCAATGTTAAATTAAGTATGCAATGTTAAATTACTAAAGAAATATTTACAATGCTATGTAAATAAATGTTACATCACAAACATAAAAATGTGAAAATATAAAGAAATTGTAAATAAAAAACACACAAAAATACATAAGATTTATCAATAATGATTTCACTTGTTCAAAATTTCTAACTTATCATACCATAACTTCCTAACTTATCATACCATGGTATCAATAAGTAAAATTTCACGTTACCTTACACAACTTGTGAAAACCTCTGTAAATCACTTGCTGCAGCTGCGTTACACAATACACACTTTTTACCAGGTGCCGTTACGAACTAAATAACTTTTGCTAAATTCAGATCTCAAAGTTAATGTTAAAAGTGACCACAAAAATTACGTTAAAAGTAATCTCTTCCTAATTAGGAATGAGAGAGAGGGAGAGAGAGATGGAACCAAATCGACTGGTCTCAGAAATCAGAAAGAAACAAATTTTAGGATTCCAGTAACAGTGAAACAATTACGTGATGTCATTAAAGCATTTTGGGTGCGAGATACAAAAGTTCTAGAAGCAGGGAGGTGACGTCATTAAAGCGTTTTGGGTGCGAGATACAATGGAGAAGCTTCTAGAAGGAAAGTTATGTCATCCCAGCAAAACGTTTTGAACGCATCTTACAAAACATGACGTAATTGATCAGGACACGTATTCTTTCTCTCCAAGTGGCGTACGTGACTTGAACATGCAGCAACATGAAATCACTCGTCTTGAGCCCGTATGGGACGAATCGGCGTTTGTTTTGCAAACCTGTCATCGCTAACCCAAAACAAAGCGTTCCCTCTTATCTCAACTGATGACAACTGAAATGAAACAAGCCCTGGTGGACACACACACGTGTTCACATACTACGCTTTTACCAAGAAAGATATTCGTTCTAAATTACGTTACTATTAAAATTATAATAACAATTCTAAATTACGCTATCAAGTTATCATTAGTACTTTTGAGATCTGATGCCAAACTAAATATGACACTTCAACAATCATTATCATTAAACATAACACATGAAAAAAGTAAATATGTCAAAATTATAGGAGGATATACGTATTACAAGGCAATATCATGAAAAAAAAATAAAATATATATATATATATATATATATATATATATATATATATATATATATATATATATATATATATATATATATATATAATGTATATACATTTTTAGAGAGAGAAGAGAGATGTCTGTTTCCAGTAGCATCAGTAAATTTTTTTTTAACTTTTCGATTTGCTACCATGCTTTTTTTTATTTTATAATTCCATGTCTTGAATATATATATATATATATATATATATATATATATATATATATATATATATATATATATATATATATATATATATATATTTTTATAAAGGAAAATTAGTGCACCTCACACGGCACACTGTGGCATTACTTAAGGATCTCATAGTGTCCTTCTGCCCCAACTGCAACCCCTGTCATTGGACTATCACTGTACCTCCGTTCATAATCTCTTCTTTCTTCTTACTTTCCACCTTCTCCTAATTATTGATTCATGGTGCAACTGAGAGGTTTTCCTCCTTTTGCCAAATTTTTTTAAATTGGAACTTCAGTTTCAGCGCAGAATGACCACATAGGTCCCAGCGCTTGGTCCCTTACTAAATTCTATATTCCATTTCAGTTTATATATATATATATATATATATATATATATATATATATATATATATATATATATATATATATATATATATATATTATATATATATATATATATAATATATATATATATATTGTGTTGGGATGTGTATGTATATGCATTTATATACTGTATTTATTACGTATATATATTATATATATATATATATATATATATATATATATATATATATATATATATATATATATATATTTATATATATATATATATATATTTATTTTTATATATATATATATATATATATATATATATATATTTATATATATATACACATATTTCAGTACACACACATATAATGTTACGTTTATCTCAATGTAAAGATAAATCCAGGTGTCCGGGAAGGCTTAAATAAAAAAAAAATTACTATACTGAAAAAATACTAGAGTTGAAATATTAATCATAGATATTAAATACTAAATCACATTCTTAACTGACTGAAAGCTACTGTGCCTAATTAGGAACACCTGAGTGGCCAGGTGTGACTGCGCAGGAACCAGTAGCTGTTCACCCATTAAATAAGCATTAATGTTAATCTTTCTACGAAAAACCAGAATGAAGAAAAGCTCAGGAAAGTAGAACAGTTGCTAAAATGATATTTCAATTTCAGGAAATATCTTTTCCCTAATTTATTTTTCTGATTCACCGAACACCATCGCTTGATTTCCTCGCGTTTCCTTGTTGGGTATTTCGCCTCTTTATCTCTCTCCCTCTTTTGCCCATGACGTCACGAATGTCATATTTCGCCATATCGGGAAGTTCTGATGTTTCTGTCATTTTCGTTCTCTGAAGGTTTTGTGTGTGTTTGTTGTAGCTTTAATATCTTTTGTGCGTTGGACTTCTACATTTCGGTCATCAAGAGACATTGATCCAGTGCATTGAAAAATTCTCGTTATTATATATATATATATATATATATATATATATATATATATATATATATATGTGTGTGTGTGTGTGTGTACTGTATTTATATAATATAATATATACATGTATATACTTTACATATATATATATATATATATATATATATATATAATATATATATATATATATATATATATATATATATATATATATATATATATATATTATTAATCAATCCCTCTTTAATGGCTCATAAATAAAGCCGAAACCGGTCTAGTCCTTCACCCAGTCTTTCAGTTTGAGTTTTCTGCAAAAGAAAAACTATTGTATGGTTTTGTCTGTCCGTCCGCACTGGATTCTGTCCGCACCTCAGATCTTAAATACTACTGAGGCTAGAGGACTGCAATTTTTTACGTTGATCATCCATGCTCCATAACCGTACTTCTGGCAACGATAGAGGATAGGCCACCACCGGTCCGTGTTTAAAGTTTCATGAGCCGCGGCTCATATAGCATTATACCGAGACCACCGTAAAATAGATCTATTTTTGGTGGCCTTGATTATATGCCGTAGCGGCTGTACAGAAAACTCGATTGCGCCGAAGAATCTTCGTCGCATTTTTTACTTGTTTCCTGTGGTTATGAGACATACGCATATATGCATGTATGTATATGTATGTACATTAAGAGTGTATTTCGTTTTATGTGTACCTTCAAAAACATTAGTTAATATGAAAGAATCGATGCCAATTGAACATATTGATAATGGCCGATACTTGAAATTTTATCACAGTTTTCTTTTAGAATCTTAATGAATGCTGACCAGTGTAGTCTTACTGTTTATAATCTTTAGTTTTTATGTGTTCCAGTAATAGATTTAACATTAAAATTACCGTTTTTTTATTATAGCCAGTATATGCAACCAACGTCAAAACATCGAAGATAAATAGCATAAATAGCACAGGAGATATATTGTTATACTCTTAAGTCTGATATTGCTAGATTTTGATATCCTCAAAATTTCACACGAAAACAACCCCATAGGGGCGTGGCGCCGACAGTGCACCTCAAGCAGTGCCCCGTAGAATATACTTAAGGTCCTTTGCAGGGTTCCTTCGGCTCCTAGCTGCAACCCCTTTCATTCCTTTTGCTGTACCTCCGTTTTTATTCTCTTCCTTCCATTCTACTTTCCACCCTCTCCTAACAGTTGTTTCCTAATGCAGCTGAGAAGTTTTCCTCCTTTACACCTTTAAAATCTCTTTACTCTCAATTTCCCTTTCAGCGCTGAATAACCTCATAGGTCGTATGGCCTTTAACCTAAATTTTATTTTCAATTCCATTCCATAAGAGAACGAAAAGTAGAGAATTAAAGCAATCCATTGACATTATAACACAAATAAAAGCTAACCAGAAGGCTGGAAATCAGCACAGAAAAAGGCAGACAGATTTGTTAAAATCTGTGATAACATTTATGATTAAAAAATGGACAGGATCTGAAAGAATTCAAGTGATAGTGTTTTAGCTAATGAAAACTTTCCCCTGAAGCGTCCAGACAAAAGCCTTTTGTAGACACTGGCCCTGACAATTGGTAATAACTGGAGTCTGAAATGTCAGAAGCACATGAGGAAAATGGGATATTTTAGGAATGCTGCATAGAGCATAAAATGGGACTTCTCTCTCTCTCTCTCTCTCTCTCTCTCTCTCTCTCTCTCTCTCTCTCTCTCTCTCTCTCTCTCTCTCTCAGTTCGTATGCGTAGCTGAAGAAATATTTAATAATTGCTCTATTAATGTTTGCTTTATAAGATCATCAGTTATCAGCCAAATTAAAATCGGAAAGTCTGGTTATAAAAGGTCTAGATGACTAAAATAAATCGTGGTCAATAAATGGCAATGCTAATTCAATATTATTCCGATAATTTTGTTAAATATGTGGAGAGAGAGAGAGAGAGAGAGAGGGGGCGGATTTGAAACAAAGCTGCTTTCAGTATTGGCTGAATTTCATATCCCATAGGAATTTCTGCAACAAAGTTTGGATATTTGGGTCGGTTAGGAAGTTACGTCTATTTTTGATGCACGATTTTTTTAAATATTTTGTTTAAGTAGCCTTTTTTTTATAAGTCTTTCTGACTAAAATATTTATTTTGATGTTTCATTACTGCAATGTCTGCGCCGAGAACGCATTGATTTTCTTTCTGTCTTTGCAATATCTTTCCCTGCTATTCATTTCTCTCAATAACATCCACTTTCTAAGACCGGTTTCAGCCGACGGAGGTGAAAAGCCTGGGGATCATTTCAGTCGTGCCTCTGTTGAACTAAACAATAAATTATATATCTGGTAAATTCTCATCTCAAAAATACTGAGAAAATGAAAATTCAGCGTATGGTAATAAAAACACATACACACACATATGCCCAAACAAACATATACATACATTCACACACATATATATATATATATATATATATATATATATATATATATATATATATATATATATATATATATATATATATATATATATATATGTATGTACAGTATGTGTGTATGTATGGATGTAGCCTATACGGTACAGATCAACACTTGAGCAACGCGTTTTAAACAAAAGAAATTACAAGATCAAAGTCTAGTTTCTCACATGAAAGGCCAGGGCACTACTAATTGACCCACACAGTCATACTAACGAATTTTACCCAACTTCCCGACCCACCAGTGAGTCATTTTGTAGCATTTCACTCAAATTACCCTTCGGAAGACTGGGGTTCGATCCCGCTGTGGGTGAGAAATTTATTTCTGTGAAACACTTGCTCATGTGTCGATTAGTTCCATCATATTCACGCTGAAGGAGTAATTTGGTTACAACTTCTATTATGGTCTGTGTGGGTTAACTGGTAATGCAATGGCCTTTCATTTTAGATATTGGAGTTCGATCTTGAGGTATGTTACAAATTCATATATATATATATATATATATATATATATATATATATATATATATGTATGTATATATATAATGTGCTCGATCAAGTAAAAGCCCCTTCCGCTTAAAGTAAATAATTTTTTTCTCAGATAATTGAAGAATCACGGTAAGAGTTTACTATTCTTTTGATGTATTTGAAATAATTTTGAAAAGATAATTTTTAAAAAGAAAACCATCCGTGAATATGCTCTGAACTTTAATTGAAAACAATTATTTTTTGAGAATTCTATTAAAAGCTGATGGATTTTTTATCACCGTGAAAAAGTAACACTGAACTTTTGGAATATTTTTACCTTTTTAAATACAAATCTTTATTCTGTGTTTTTTAAATCCTGACCAGTAATTGTTCTTTGGTGCTTTGATTTTTCTTCTTGGTTATTTTTTACCTTTTAAGAATTTTGGCGTTTATGGGTCACTACACCCGCTCTGATGAGCATTTTCAGCTAAAAGGAGCTAAAGTGCAGCGAATAGAATTAGAAGGGCGAATAAGGGAAACTGCAAACTTGAAAGAACAATGAAACAAAAAATCAAACTCTTCAAGTCATTATAAAGACTATTAAAATTATGAAGAAAAAATCAAAATTAAAAACATAAAAAAATAAATATGGGAAAATGAAGCCGAGATAAATGGAATTTCAACCCAACCTCCAAGAGGGAAAATGGAGAATATAAAGGAAAAAAAAGAAAAAGAAAATCCAAATATTTTTTTCAAGCAAGTGCTGGAGAATGAGGAGGTTCAGATGAAAAAGTTAAATATATCTTAGTTTAACCAGACCACTGAGCTGATTAACAGCTCTCCTAGGACTGGCCCGAAGGATTAGATTTATTTTTACGTGGCTAAGAACCAATTGGTTACCTAGCAACGGGACCTACAGCTTATTGTGGAATCCGAACCACATTATAGCGAGAAATGAATTTCTATCACCAG
>NC_089747.1:44004789-44027289 GCF_040412425.1 Macrobrachium rosenbergii | reverse complement strand
AATAAATATATATACATATATATATATTCACTATCCGACCAATCCGGTGCTGCACGGGGAAACTCCGAATGACTATCTATGTGTAGGAGGAGGGAAAATGAAGCTCTTCGTTAGGTGAGTCGGTAGAGCTGCGGACTGGTACTCGTTGGGCCGGAGTTCGATTCCCCGGCCGGGTGATGAAGAGTTAGAAGCATTCATTTCTGGTGATAGAAATTCATTTCTCGCTATAATGTGGTTCGGATTCCACAATAAGCTGTAGGTCCCGTTGCTAAGTAACCAATTGGTTCTTAGCCACGTAAAATAAGTCTAATCCTTCGGGCCAGCCCTCTCTAGGAGAGCTGTTAATCAGCTCAGTGGTCTGGTTAAACTAAGGTATACTTAGGAGGGAAAATGGAAAGGGGAAGGGGAGGAAAGGGGTAGGGGAGGGAGAGGGAGAGGGAGAGGGTTTTCTGTTGACCGTCCGACTGCTAGTTCTACTTTTTTCATTTGACGTTCAACCTTCAATTACTGTGGTGACTGGATAAAAGTGACTGTCCCTTTTATCCAGGTATTACTGTGGTGACTGTCCCATTTATCCAGGTATTACTGTGGTGACTGTCCCTTTTATCCAGGAATTTCTGTGGTGACTGTCCCTTTTATCCAGGTATTACTGTGGTGACTGTCCCTTTTATCCAGGTATTACTGTGGTGACTGTCCCTTTTATCCAGGTATTACTGTGCAGTCTGTCCCTTTTATCCAGGTATTACTGTGCAGTCTGTCCCTTTTATCCAGGTATTACTGTGGTGACTGTCCCTTTTATCCAGGTATTACTGTGCAGTCTGTCCCTTTTATCCAGGTATTCCTGGGGTGAATGTCCCTTTTATCCAGGTATTACTATGCTGTCTGTCCTCTTTAACTTGGTATTATTGCGCTGTGTGTTCCCTTTAACTAGGCACTACTGTGCTGTCTGTCTCTTTTACCCAGGTATAACTGTTGTGACTGGTTTTTATTCCAGGTATTACTGTGGCGACTGGTTTTTATTCCAGGTATTACTGTGGCAACTGGTTTTTATTCCAGGTATTACTGTGGTGACTGGTTTTTATTCCAGGTATTACTGTGGTGACTGGTTTTTATTCCAGTTATTACTGTGGCAACTGGTTTTTATTCCAGGTATTACTGTGGCAACTGGTTTTTATTCCAGGTATTACTGTGGTGACTGGTTTTTATTCCAGGTATTACTGTGGATGACTGGTTTTTTATTCCAGGTATTACTGTCCGACTGGTTTTTATTCCAGGTATTACTGTGGTGACTGGTTTTTATTCCAGGTATTACTGTGGTGACTGGTTTTTATTCCAGGTATTACTGCAGACTGGTTTTATTCCAGGTATTACTGTGGTGAATGGTTTTTATTCCAGGTATTACTGTGGTGACTGGTTTTTATTCCAGGTATTACTGTGGTGACTGGTTTTTATTCCAGGTATTACTGTGGTGACTGGTTTTTATTCCAGGTATAACTGTGGTGACTGGTTTTTATTCCAGGTATTACTGTGGCGACTGGTTTTTATTCCAGGTATTACTGTGGTGACTGGTTTTTATTCCAGGTATTACTGTGGTGACTGGTTTTTATTCCAGGTATTACTGTGGCGACTGGTTTTTATTCCAGGTATTACTGTGGCGACTGGTTTTTATTCCAGGTCTTACTGTGGTGACTGTTGCTTTTATGCAGGTATTACTGTGCTGTCTGTCACCTTCAACCAGATATTATTGTGGTGACTAAAAAGCATTTTCAATAACATTTTCTTTGGTCTCGAGTACATTAAATGGGGTATGATAAACCGTAGATTTTATTTATCACACAAGTTTGGTCAAATGATGGCCACGTGCCAGATGTCGTCCAGATCGTTCAAGCTGCTCGGATTTCTATAGCGCACAAACGTACAAACACACAGACATTCTCTTATATATATATATATATATATATATATATATATATATATATATATATATATATATATACATATATATTTTAAATATGTATTTTAATGCATATGATATGATTATGTATTTGGCGAATATAAATTTAAAAGTCAAGAATAAATAAATAAAGTAGATGCGTTTCAGTCGTCATCGTAAATGCCATGATATATCATTTAAGAATAATAAATGTTTGAATGTAAATTCTGTCAACTATATTCTGATAAATTTATTACTACAGATAAGTAATTCAAGTACAAGCACAAATGTAACACCGTTATAGAAAAGGGAGGGGCCAGTTTTATAAAACCGTTTATCATCTTCAAAAAGCATATATACATATATATGTAATATATATTTATATATATATATATATATATATATATATATTATATATACATACAATATATATATATGTATATATATATACATACTGTAATATATATATTATTACATATCTCATATATATATGTATATCTATATACATATAGATATAATAGATATATACATATGTATATATATATATATATATATATATATATATATATATATATATATTATTATATATTTAACAAACACATATTATTTTTTTTTTTCTTCGTTCAACGTTTATTTTCCCATTTTTCATATGGGGTAAGCATGAGGCCAGTTTTGAAGGACTTTGATTTGGAGTTGGTGTAGGCCGTAGCCTCGATCGGTTGCCCTGCCTGACATTTAGATCCCGGTAGCGCATGTGTACATGTATCTTAATCCCCAGCCCTTTCTCCCAGCAGCGAGGAGGGTTGACCGGTTAGGTCGACAGATCGAGACGTGTGAGGTGTCTGCTATGTTTTTAGAAGATGTTGGAGTGGCTTTGTTTTGTGTGTAATATATCAGTTAGCTATGAATGTCAGTAATTTGAATATTAACATCGAGCATAACCAGTCAATTATTGCATAAGTAGCAGGTTGAACAAAACACCTGCAATTAATACAAGTTTCTATGTAACTTTCGTGATTCGTAGGAATCAGTGATTAAACAGGTAGAAGGAATGAGATTCTGAATTAATTTCCAGTGAAATTCGTTCATAATAATCATGAAGAAAAATAAACCCGAAACCCAAAAAATTAGTTTAAATCTGATTATTTCAAATTCTGCATCTTTTGATTAAGTGTCGTTTCATGACTTAATTGGCCAATTCGGCGCCATGGTTTGGCCATAGGCCGAATTCATATCCTTCCTTTGCCCAAATAAAAGTTAATATAAATCCTGGAATTGACATTCCCGTCCGGATTTCGAAATTCTCTCGTGTAGCCAAAGAGATGGCGGCAGATATGCAAACATAAAATGCGCGTTTCGCAGAATGCAATGTATATTAATTTGCAATTTTTTGATTTGTGTAAACACTACGCGCATTCGAGCTAAATTGAGTTTTGATTGGCTTAATTTATCTCCAGCGCAAATAAACACAACATAGCGGAAGTGACGCTCGGCCATAACTAATAATAAATGGTCATATCCGTCCTTTTCTAAGGAGCGAGTTCGTATGATACGCGTTTTGTATGATACACGTTTTGATCTACGAGACCTTTTCCTAACTTTTATCATTTGGTTTAATGTTTTAGTATTTATATACGATGTAAACCTGAAGATATGTTTTAGAGTCGGTTTCTTAACTGAGCAGGTGATAACATATCAATGAATTTTTTCTTCCTAAGCTATAAGTAACCACACATTAAACAATACGGACTTTCGGAAATGTATAGTAATTCTTTGCTAATGGAACCTTGTGGAGAAACGAAGAAGTAACTTTTTATGGAATTACTGTTATGTGGCCACAAATCTGGAAGGATATATTCATTTAAAAAGATATTATTTTCTGAATGCCTTCTAGAAAGAATATAGTAATAAAAAAAAGATAAAACATTAATAACACGGTTTATAGTGATACAGTTCTAGTTAGTTTTACCTATGTAAAAAAAAAAGTATTTATTGCCCAACACGTCCAATGTCTGGATTATCCAGAGACTGGTGATAATTCTGTCCATATACTGCCAAGCTTCGGAATTCTCCTTAATCCCTGTTTTATCCTTTTTTCTTAGGAGGCAGGTCTGTTTTTACCCTCAGTCCATTTCCTCTTTCCCCATAAGCCGTGGGTAAACAAAATTAGGGGGTTACTTTAAATTAAGTTGGACTTCAGCCAAGAGAAGTCCATGTCGAAAGTGCGGTAAGGGGTCTGATGTGCACCTCTGGTCTTTTTGCCTTATAGGGCACCGATGATTAGGCAGAGGCATCAGAGCATGTTGGTTATGTCGATCGCTCACTGAATATCGCTTCTAAAAACCAGTTATTAGAAACATGAAGACATTCTTTTGAAAAACCGGGCAATTTTAGAAAATCATTATCGCAGTTCCCTTACTGATGAACTAATTTCCACTGTTTGAGGTTAATTGTTTGCTCGTTAAGCAACTATTATTCTTCGTAAATCATTAACGATCTATTATTTTTTGTATAGTCATTTCATTATTTCATTTTAAAGCTAGGAATCATATCTATTTTTTATCGAGGATTTTCTCTGAAATCCAGAAATCGGTCGGAAATCGAGGCACAAACACGAGATTTACCGATTTGATTGAAGGAGAGGTCAGTCAGACAACTTGACAACGTGTCCTCTGAAGTTTTTTGAGAAAGCTTTCATTTGGCCCAATTTAGTATGCAGGTGTTGAATATTCGTGCATTTTTGCGAGGGATAAATATGTCCGTATGCAGACTCTGCCTGTGTCCACAGACTCTCTCTCTCTCTCTCTCTCTCTCTCTCTCTATATCTCTCTGTATATATATATATATATATGTGTGTGTGTATGTACATATATATATGTATATACATATGTTTGTAATATATATATATGTGTATGTATCTCGGTAATTATATACTTGGAAATCTTAGCTTAATGATAAATAATATTGCCAAGACCAGGAAGAACATTCTTTATTACAAGCTTTGAGGTATAAAACCTCATCATCAGGCTGAAAAAACCGACAAGGATGAGAATCAATAAAATTACAATAAAATGAATTGTCATAATAAATCTTCAGCAAAAATACTAACGAAATATAAAATGAACAAGTAAATACAAACTAAAAAGGGTGAGACGTAAAATAACGAAAAAATTAAAAACACAAAACATAAAAATATGAAAATAAAACTATAGTGAAATGTAAACAAACTACCACTCACAAAGTAAAATATTTAACGACCTAATTGAGTACCTACTATGAAATTACACGATAGCTAGTTGAATACCAGACGAGTTGTTGTTCAATTCCGGCTTCATCTTTTTAATAGTCAGCGACTCTGAAATTAAAAGGTCCAGTCTATTTGAACAAAAGACAGTACCCGAAAATCCAGGTCAGTGAAAGGATGGTCCTGTGCTAAACTGTGTTCTCTAATGGCAGAAAAGGGTGGTTTGGAAAGGGGAAACCTAGTTCTAATAGAAAGACCTCTGTGTTCCAAAATTCTGTGTCTGAGCCAGCGGGAACTAGATCCCACGTATCGCAGACCACACTGCGAACAAGTGAACAAGTAAACGACACAGGAATTAAGGTCCACAGGCAGAGTAGGCTTCTCTCAAAAGTGATCTTATTGTAAAAGGATTACAGAAAACAAACCGAAACTGATTTGAGGGAAACAATGCTTAAGTATTTCTTGTAACTTTTTTCGGACCATATAGCTACTATGACCAAGGTAAGGCAATTTAATGTACTTTACATCTTTACTAGCAGTACTGTACACCGGTCTGGGACAAAACTTTTCATTTAAAAATTTTTCAGAACTTTGTAAAATACAAAAATGGGATATGAGTTTTCAGAAAAGTAATTCTGGAGGAAAACCATATCTTGATGAAATAAATTAAAATCACAACAAACATTGTAGGCTCTATTAATCAAAGTGCGTATTGAGTTCATCTTATACAACTTGGCAGAAAAACTGAGGTAATTCAATCCCAAGCCAGTAAAAGTACTTTTCCTATAAACAGAGGTCTCAAATTTGCCACTATTTCTGTATACCTGTACATCTAAAATGACAACTTATTATCCTGTTCCGTCTCACAAGTAAAAAGAAATGTTAGGGTGACGAGAATTAAAATATTCAAAAAAACAAATCAACATGTGATAATTCCTTAAACACAAGGAAAGTATCATCTACATACCTACGGTAATACAAAGGTTTGAAAGCACTAGGCATTCAGACATCCAAATCCTTTCACAATAACCCATGAAGCAATCCGCATATACAGGTCCAAGGAATTTCCCATAGCTACTCCATCTATTTGATTATATAATTTACCATCAAAAGTAAAATGCCATCAGCAGTTGCTAAATGTAATAATTTTTGCAAGTCTATTTTATTAAGTCCAAACACTGATAGATGGTTTTCACATATATTATTAAGAATAATGTCGGTTGTTTCTTTTAATGGGACATTGGTGAAAAGAGAGGTTACATCGAAACTAGCCATTATAACATCTTGGTTAAAATTCAGAGAGCATAATTCTTTAACAAATTTGGAAGAATTAGATATGTTAAATTCACCTAAAGTTAGAGGGTTTAAAACTGGAACCAAAAACTTAGACAGGTTATAACTAAAAGTACCAATTGAGGAAATAATAGGTCTTAAAGGGTTTCCTATTTTATGTACCTTAGGCAGACCGTACAAATAACCAGGCTTAGACCCTGAAGCAAATAAAGAGCTATATGTAGCTTCACCAATCTTATCTCTCAGACCTCTAAGCAACCTATTTAGTTTGTCTTCTAATTTCAAAATGTGACTCGCAATATCTACATTTAAAATCCTAAATTTTGTATTGTCAGAGAGTATTTCATTAATTTTATCTAAATAATCAGACCTATTCATTAATACAACACTACCTTTATCTGGCTTGGTAATAACTATACTATTATCGTTCTTAAGGTTACGTAAAATATTGATTCTGTCTTTATTTAACTGATTGTCACCCTCCTTTTTCGATTAAAATTTTTAAAGGTATCGTTTGCAATTACGGAAATTTTGCTAAAAAGTGAAGTAAGGGTTTCACTGCCAAAATGTCACAGCCTCTCAAAGTTGAACATAGTTTTTCAAAAGTTTTGTCCCAGACCGGTGTACAGTACTGCTAGTAAAGATGTAAAGTACATTAAATTGCCTTACCTTGGTCATAGTAGCTATATGGTCCGAAAAAGTTACAAGAAATACTTAAGCATTGTTTCCCCTCAAATCAGTTTCCGGTTTGTTTTCTGTAATCCTTTTACAATAAGATCACTTTTGAGAGAGAAGCCTACTCTGCCTGTGGACCTTAATTCCTGTGTCGTTTACTTGTTCACTTGTTCGCAGTGTGGTCTGCGATACGTGGATCTAGTTCCCGCTGGCTCAGACACAGAATTTGGAACACAGAGGTCTTTCTATTAGAACTAGGTTTCCCTTTCCAAACCACCCTTTTCTGCCATTAGAGAACACAGTTTAGCACAGGACCATCCTTTCACTGACCTGGATTTTCGGGTACTGTCTTTTTGTTCAAACAGACTGACCTTTTAATTTCAGAGTCGCTGACTATTAAAAAGATGAAGCGGAATTGAACAACAACTCGTCTGGTATTCAACTAGCTATCGTGTAATTTCATAGTAGGTACTCAATTAGGTCGTTAAATATTTTACTTTGTGAGTGGTAGTTTGTTTACATTTCACTATAGTTTTATTTTTCATATTTTTATGTTTGTGTTTTTAATTTTTCGTTATTTTACGTCTCACCCTTTTTAGTTTGTATTTACTTGTTCATTTTATATTTCGTTAGTATTTTTGCTGAAGATTTATTATGACAATTCATTTTATTGTAATTTTATTGATTCTCATCCTTGTCGGTTTTTTCAGCCTGATGATGAGGTTTTATACCTCGAAAGCTTGTAATAAAGAATGTTCTTCCTGGTCTTGGCAATATTATTTATCATTAAGCTAAGATGTGTATGTATATATATGTATATGTATGTATATATGTGTATATATATACATATACATATATATATATATATATATATATATATATATATATATATATATATATTTATTTATTTATTTATTTATTATATCTGCAACTGATTTATCTCGTGGAAAGCGGAGTCTTAATAGAAGTATTAAAACCAGCAGTTGTACATAAAACAGCCTTTATTCAGTGATTTATTTTAGTATTGCATTGTTTAGATTGTACATTGTTAGTTTTTGTATGACCTTTAGTGTAACTTTTTTTTATATTACTGTATCCCAATGATCGTTTATGAGTTAGGAATTTTCCATTTTCTTTCTCTGTTTTTGTTGTCAGATCTGATTATGGAAACAGTTACTCTGAAGCCGGAGGTCATTACTGAATAAAGGATACTTTGTGTATAAATACCTTTTTGATATTTCTGTATATATTATGCATTTATATATATATGTGTGTATATATACGTATATATATATATATATATATATATATATATATATATATATATATATATATTTATATATATACTTATACATGCATATGTAAAACTTCTTGATGTACTGGCTATGGCATTTAGTTCACCTAACGATTCTCTTACAAAGAGCTACTCATTAGAACGTTTAAAACAGTATATATATATATATATATATATATATATATATATATATATATATATATATATATATATATATATATATATATATATATTTATATATATACTTATACATGCATATGTAAAACTTCTTGATGTACTGGCTATGGCATTTAGTTCACCTAACGATTCTCTTACAAAGAGCTACTCATTAGGAACGTTTAAATACCTGTGCAGTGATTTGTGCACCTGAAAGATACTCAACTGTGAGTTAACCTAGTTTAATATATTTGCTACATGCTTCCCTCCCACTTCTCATTTATCGAATGTCTTATTTTATTGTGGACTGTTTTGGGATTGTGTTGTATTTCATGTCATGGAAACTCGATCTTCAGACGTGAAGTTGCAGGACTATAGGTCAGTTTTAATAACAGCTGTTAAATTCAGAACTCACGTCAGTCTGCAGTATCTTTGGAGGAACTGACCATAATCATAGTTATATTAAACACGCAAACGAATATCTAACACCAAAGTTACGAAATTATTTCTTGTAACGAGTAATGATTCACAAAACAGTGAAATTGTTTAGATTTTCATAAACTTAAACATTATTTAAAACAGTAACCTCTTTACTTATAGAACCACATTCAAATCTAAAAAGAGGAAGATTAATCACAAATAAACAATAAATAAAAAAAAGACCAATTTGGTTTTTACTGTATTACAGGTAAAAAAAATTTGAAAAGTTTTGTACAAATATTTCATTCATAAGATTTCCAAACACAAAAAAGCAGTATTATAACTGCTTGTATTTTGCAATCCCGGCCCTGCCTTCTTCCCAGCATCCCATGACCCCAAATGGAAATCAACACCCGATTACATTTGTATCAGAAATAAATCTCTACCTGGCTTCGTCGGCCCGATGTCCTTTTAGGAGTTAGGGAAGCGGTGTCCTTAATCCATTCAACAGTTAGTGATTAGTGGTTGGATTCGTCTTTAACTGCCCCACGGAGTTCAGTTAACAAACTGAGCGACAGTTCATCAAATTTTCGTCGTGACATGACAATGACGGGGAGGTAGATTGATCGTGAACGATTCGAGTTCTGTACTGTTTTATTAGCCTATAGAGGAATGAAGCCAGTGGGATGATTACAAAGTACTGTACCCTCATTAATCGTAACTTTATCTCGTTAGGTAAATCCTTCAGTCATATTCTGTAAGCAGTACGGATGCTTTAGCTCATAAAGTGTTATTTCAGGCTCAGATATCTTGTGTTTTCATACCATTATTATCCTAAAAGAGCTAAAAAAATCTTTAGCGCTTGGTATGAAAGAATTTTTGATGAAAAATCTCTCTCTCTCTCTCTCTCTCTCTCTCTCTCTCTCTCTCTCTCTCTCTCTCTCTCTCTCTCTCTCTCTCTCTCTCAATAACCATCACTGAATATTATTTGAAAAATATGTTTGCATATGATATATATAGATATATAGATATATATATATATATATATTTATATATATATATATATATATATATATATATATATATATATATATATATTATGTGTGCAATTAAAAATAACAATTATTACTAACAAATCCTCACCTTCAACGAACAAAAATCTCAGTACCGTAGCATTAGTGATAATTCATTTTCAAGAAACCCTGTTATGGTGGCTAATATATATGTATGTATGTAGGTATATATATATCGGATTATGTATAACATATCACCTGGCGGGATATATATATATCGGGTATAATATATATATATAATATATATATATATATATATATATATACGATATATCTTTGTTCTTTATTACTTTTCTCCTACGTCTATCTTAATTGTATATGAAAAGACTGCCATGGCTTATAAAGACAACCTGGAGATTTCTCAACAATTCTTTCACATGGAAAACTGTTGAGATGCGAATTAAATAAACTTTTTTTATTTTTTTATTTTTTAATTTCTTTTCTTTTTCAGCCACAAGTGTTTGTAGAGTTGCTGAACACAAGGTTGAAATAAATACACACTTTTATATTGAGACTTTTCCTTCCTGCTTATTCCAGTAAAAATACCTGAAATTAAAAAGGAGAAGAAGCAAAAGCGCGTTGATGTCGCCATGACTTTGAAATCCTGTGGCGCAAAAGAGAATCGGAACGAGGGAAACATTTGCTGAACAAGGGATTGAGAGGAGAAAGACGACCCTCTGACTGACATTCAGCCGTCTTTGAGGTTATCTATGTTGTTGCACTTCGGTTCCGATTAATCTGTTTGCCCCACGGTTTGTTTTTAATGGAGAAAATAGCCCTGTATTTTTGAAAGGACCCTCAAGTAACAATAAAACATTTGATCTTAGATATATATATATATAACAATATATAAAATATTCATACCTACAGAATGACTTTAGCCTGATTTTCAAAAAAAAAAAAAAAAAAATAGTATATTATATTTATATATATATATATATATATATATATATATATAAATATATATATATATATATATATATATATATATATATATATATATATATATATATATATATATATATATACATATATATTCAAAATATAATCGAAGATCAAATAACATCATTAATAATTTCATTCCTTCGTAGATTACTGCCACACCATCAGTAGTAATCAAAATTGCGGACTTAGTCATTAGGAAGGTATTCTGTCTTCGTCTTCCATGGGCAATATGTTGTGGTCCGTGACCGAAAAGACTTATTTTAGGTTAATCACCCCAGACCAACTCGATCGGGATGAATGGACCGAATTGGGGCTGGCAAATAAATATCTCTCGTATCAGGTCGGTTTTGGTTTGGGGTGGAAGGAGGGGGGGTGGTAAACTTAAAGGTATGAGTATGACGACGGCTGCCCAGTACAGAAATCCTCTCTCTCTCTGGCTCTCTCTCTCTCTCTCGGAACTCTCTCTCATTTGCTGGACGTATATTATTGCCCATATCACTTTTCCACTCTCCTCTTTGTTCAACATTAAAACTCCCCACCTGTTCTCTCTCATATCTCTCTGTTCTTGCTCTTTGGTTCCCATTCTCTGTTCCCCTCAGTTTTTTTTAATGGTAAATTAGCGCTACATTTTTGAATGTCCTTCAAGGAAAAAGGGAATTAATCTTAGATGGAAAACTATTTATCATAGATCTAAAAATGAACAATCGAAATTCTTAGCCTTTATTAAATGAAGAAAATATTTATATACTTATATATACTCATAGGTTAAATAACTTTTTAATAAGGATACATATATATATATATATATATATATATATATATATATATATATATATATATACACACAAATATATATACACTAGACCACCCTTGACCCTACATTATGATAAAAACAGCAGCATTTCCAAACCTTCATATATGCATCAAGTCATCTTGACACCGGTCCATCATATATCTTGCCTAGACCACCCGTGGTCCGTTGGGTCACTTTGATGTATAATATATATTTTATATATATTATTATTATTATTATTATTATTATTATTATTATTATTAAACATGCTCGTATGTTTCCTCCAAGCTATATCGATAAGTACGAGAAATCATAAGGCAAGGATTAAATGACTGATCTGAAACAGCCCCATAATTTATTATATACCACATCAGTTAAAAGTCTCTCTAGCACCAGCCCCGTTTACAGGGGAGGGAGGGAACGGAAGGGGAAGGGATCGGGAAAGGGAATTGGGAGGGGAGGGGAGGGGAGATAGGGAAAGGGAGGTGACGAGGAATGTTCAAGGAGGTAGGGGAGTTTTAACATTATATATATATATATATATATATATATATATCTATATATATATATATATATATATATATATAATTTATATATAAAATTGCCCATAGAATGAAAAGCAGAAAAGATAAATAATATAATACTACGGGGAAAAGAATCAGAGAAAATTTATCATAGAACCAGTAAAAAAAAGAGATGACCTCCTCGATTTATGAATGGATGCGGGGAATGATTGCTTGCCGGGTTTACGGTACAGGACTTTGTTCAAAGTGTATAAACAAATATGAATTTGATTATCGATAAAACTTTTTAAAAATCACATATTCAAACTTTCGCTGAAAAGAACATTAAATCCATTTGGATTTTTGTAGATTTCATTACTGACCAGAATACGCAAACAGAGTTTTTTCTGAGGTTTTCTCTGTTTAAGGAATCGTCTGAAACTCTGTAGTGAGTGAAAATGCATATTCAAATCTTATTCTATCGTAAGCTATTGGTTCTTATGCTTGTAAAACGCTCTGTCAATCATTTATAAAAATTAATTTTAACTTCCCTCCGTCCAGTGGTTTGATTGACATTTATGTCTCTTTATTGACACTTGTGAAGGAATTATCACTAAATCTCTCTTGTCATCTGAATTCAAATATTCTCCCATTTCATATTTTTGAACTTTTCTTTTTTTGTTACGAACTTGAATAATTGAATTTCATAAGGCAAGGATTAAATGTCTGATCTAAACAGCCCCATAATTTATTAATGACTATATGTTTTGATATTCTCAGCAGCTTTTCTTTACTAATGTACGGAAGGGGAAGGGGATTAAATATATTTATATATATATAATATATATATATACATATATATTTATTATATACATTATATATATATATATATATATATATATATATATATATATATATATATATATATATATATATATATATATATATATGTATGAATATAATTTATATTTATATATATACACACATAGATATGTAAAGCATATAAAAGATAAATAATATATATATATGGGGAAAAGAATCATATAGATATACATACATCATAGAACCAGTGGAAAAGCATCCTCATCATCTACAGTTTATGAATGGATGCGGGGAATGATTTTGCGAGGTGTTACAAGTCAGGACTTTTTTCAAGTGTATAAAAAAATATAATATAATTTGCGAACATCAATAACAAAAATGCTTATGACAACAAACTTTTCTGTAGTAAAAATATTTAAAAACATTTGGATTTTTGTAGATTTAAGTATTCCTCAGCATCTAAGACGAAAAGGAAGAGAATTGCGAAGAAGTTTTTCTGGGGTTTTCATTCTATTTACAGGAATCAAAGTCTGAAACTCTGTAGTGAGTGAAAATGCATATTCAAACCTAATTCCATCGTAAGCATTGGTTCTTATGTTTGTAAAACGCTCTGTCAATCATTTATAAAAATGAATTTTAACTTCCCATCCGTCCAGTGGTTTGATAACATTTATGTCTCTTTATTGAACTCAATGAAGGAATTATCAATGACAGCAGCTCTTGTCATCTGAATTCAAATATTCTTCCATTTCATATTTTGTTTTGTTTTAAATTTTTTTTACTACAGAAAAGAGCTGTTGTCATTGCATTAGATGTTGTTATAATTTTGCAATATTGGATAATGATTTTATAGTTTTGAAAATGCGACTTGGCTTTTTCGTTTCGAAACGTAATTCTATTGAAATTAAACTGTAGATGATGATATGCCTATATATACTGCTTCCTATATGATGTATATATATATATATAGATATATATATATATATGATATATATATATATATATTTATATATATATATATATATATATATATATATATATATATATATATATATATATATATATATATATATATGTATGAATGTGTGTATTTATTTATATATATACTATTGTATGATAATTATGTAACATAATTTATGACACTGATATATAAATATATATATATATATATATATATATATATATATATATATATATATATATGATGTATATACATTATATATATATATATATAATTTATATATAATTTATATATATATATATATATATATATATATATATATATATATATATATATATATATATATATATATATATATATATATATATATATGTATGTTGATAGTATTAGTGTACTTAGACAGAACTTTATCTTTATGTCTCAGCATACCTAAATCCATTTACATAATAAAAATAGTCTAATAAATTAACTTCATCACATACACAATTGTTCTGTGCATTAGTAGAATTACTAAAAGGACCTCATTCAAACTGGATGGTATCTAATGGAGTATTTATTCCGAAATACTCCATTAGATACCATCCAGTTTGAATGAGGTTCTTTTAGTAATACAAATAATCATATGCTCAGCTCTCTTCATATTGTGAAAGAGATATGGAAGGTTTTAACCACCGAAATCTGGTCTGTGGAAACTCAATGTTTATGGAACTGATTGCTAAATAAGGGAAACAAAAATGTCCACTTTTCATTTGCATCTAAAGAGGTGAGTGAGTCACGGTTCAGATTACGGCAGCGATTTGAACGTAAAAAAATATTAAAATAAAATTCGGTGGAACATATTTTTGTCCCAAATGGAACTGTGGACACTTGTCAGTGATTTGTGGACTTCCGTTGCTATTTTTATTTTTGGTCAAAATCGATACCCGTGATGAAATTTTCAATAGTTTTTTTTATGTTCAGACTAATGTTAAAATTGCTAGATGATTGATCCTGACACTTAATTTTTAATAAATCTCTGGGTATCTGCTGTTAATTAGGTTGGCATTTTCAAGCGAAAATCCGGTGAACTCACAATAATTTTTATCATAAAAGGTAATTTCTATCTCTTCCGTACATTAATTAATATTAATAATCGACGAATGTTGCCATTATTATAATTAATTACCAAACTCTTCTGGAGGTTATTTTAAAATCGAGTGATTTGTCGGCTTCTTCAAATTACTGATAATTGGCGTGAGTGTACAAACGCTAAATATAATGACATAAAGATGTGAAGTTGAATTGTGTGAATATGTGAGAGAGAGAGAGAGAGAGAGGGAGAGAGAGGGGAACACAGCGACATGAGCAAAAACAGAGTAGAGATAGAAGGGGAGATAGTAAAAAAAGATAATTAGCCTTCCGTACCTTCCATTGCAACAGCCTCAAAAGCGCCCAGCCCCAAAATGCCCCATGTCCTTCGAGTTCCCTTCCATTCCTCTTGATGATTAACCTGTAATAATTCTCGGTGTGGCAATGAACGAGGACTAATTGCTCATAAGACGGAGTTATAAATAGAGCGAGGACCAGATTCTCAGAGCTAATTGATATTGGATGTCTTATTGCAATTTGCAATGATAGCGACATGATTATTTTTACTTTGCTTGAAGGGACATCGAGTTGCTTTTGTTTTCAAAGCTGAAACAATTGCAGTTATTTGGAAATGTAAATAACGTTTCAAATAATGAGGTACTTAGTCAAGATTAATGATGAAAAATTTAGTGAAGGTAAAAATGTTTATTTTTTTAATATATAAATATCGATATAAAAATACTATATATATATACATATGTAAGAGCTTTATCCATAAGTTTAAAAAGTTTATCTTTGTAATTTATATACAATATATATATGTACAAATATATTTAATATCAAATTATATATATATATATATATATATATCCGATATATTATATATATATATATATATAGTGATAAATGAACAGGTACCACTGGGTCCATGTCAAGGGTTCGCGTCCCAGTGGTACCTGTTCATTTATCACTTATATAAATTTTTCGGTGATAATAAGTCCACCATCGTGAGATACAGCGACGGTACGGGAGAATTTGATATGACACGCTAACCAGCGTGTCACTGATTATATCCTGATTCTATATCCGTCGCTGGTATATATATATATATGGATATATTATCACCTAAAAATATATATAATATATATGAAAATATATTATATATATATGAATATATATATAATATATTTGTATATATATATATTATATATGAATCATATGATATGATAAATATATATATATATATATATATATATATATATAAGAACTTTATCCATATATGTTTAAAAGTATATCTTTGTAATACTTATACAGTATATATATTGTATATATATACAATATATATATATATATATATATATATGTATATATATATATATATATATATATATATATATATATATATATATATATATATATATATATATACATACATACATACATACACACACTAACATAAAGCTACAAATGTCGTTTAATGTAAAATTTTCGCTACTTCGGGAATATCATTGAAGGGAAATGGTAAGTGCTAAATGGTTTGGTACCTAAGTGACTCGAACACTCGACAGCACAACCAACGACTTCCATTCGACGTCGCTAACCCGAAGTAGCGCCAGTTGGGTATTAAACGACATTTGTAGCTTGATGTTTGTTTATGAATCACGGTGATGTGATTTATATATATATATATATATATATATATATATATATATATATATATATATATATATATATATACTGTATGTATATATATATATTATATATATATATATATATATATATATATATATGTATATATATAGTGTATGTGTCTTTGTGTTTTTGTGTGTGTATGTTTGCATATGTATACTTATATGTCTGTCTAAATATATATCTGCAGTTACAAGCACAAATAGCAAACAGAGTGGGACAAGCAAGTTATTACCTTCAGTTGCAACTAAAAGAAAAATCGCAAAGAAGAAATTTCAGGAACTTTGCGAAGAACTGCTGATGTTTTCCCTAATTTCTTCAGGCAGTCATTAGCTGGCTTAACGAGCACCCCTTTTCATTCTTCCTTTGTTTTTCATTTTCCCTTCTTCTTCTTCTTCTTCTTCTTCTTCTTCTTTTGTCACGTTTGTTGAAGCATTTCTCGCTTTCCTTTCATTTTTATTGCTTTTTAAGTATTTAAAAAAATTTTAATTAAATGTTCTTATATTTCGTTTTATTTCCTACTTGTAACATACTGAACTGAATTTTAATTTTATTTATTTTTCCAATTATTATTTATACAAGCATCGGGGTGATTGCCATTTTGATAGAGATCTGTCCACATTTAATAAGATAAATACTATTTTTGTGTCATATTAAAAAGGTTGTTTCCATATCCGTTCAGAAGGAAATTCTCACCAACTTTTTATTAAGTAAATTTAAAGGAACGCTTTACTTTTAATTAATGCAAATGTTGAGGGGTTTTCGTGATAGAATTTTGAATCACCTCATTTCTTTGACTTTGAGCCTTTGATGTATAGCTCCTTTGATTTATAGCACCTTTTATGTATAGCAAACAGAATAAGCCCACATTAACAAGTTATGTGATCAAGCGAATATTTAGTAAACAGAGTCGTATAATCATTTTAATTTTGCTACATGGAATTACAGTACCAACTAAAACAATGATAGAATAATTAGTTATTATCTCAAAACGAATTAATTGTTTAGATCTTAAAGCAAATTCATTATTTCATCAGATGAAATAGATAATCATTTCAATTCTCATTCAAATGTCTACCTCAAAATACAGAAGGAAGTCATTGCTGAGACCACAAAGCTAATTCCGTGTTTTACAAAAATACAGACATGTAATTCCAAGGAACTACGAAGCAGATTAAGAAAAGGAAACGGGACCCTGGAGTTTTTGGTTTTTGTTTTGTTTTTGTTTTTATCGGCCAAATATATGGTCTAATGGAAGGCCACTTTGCTCCCCTGTAAAGGAGCCTTCCATTGTTCTCCTGCGATGAATGGAGACAATATTTTCTCCTTTTAAATCGTGGACATCCCTTTCTTAGACTCGACATTTCCCGATTACTCTCTCTCTCTCTCTCTCTCTCTCTCTCTCTCTCTCTCTCTCTCTCTCTCTCTCTCTCTCTCGTTCACAGTAACTGTATTGAGTAACATTTTTAATTCAAAGTCCGTGGTATCTCTCTCTCTCTCTCATTCATAGTAATGGTCTTGATTTACGTTTCCAAATCAAAGTGCCTGCTCTCTCTCTCTCTCTCTCTCTCTCTCTCTCTCTCTCTCTCTCTCTCTCTCTCTCTCTCTCTCTCAGTAATTGTCTGGAGTAACATATCCAGTTCAAATTACCCCCCCCCTCTCTCTCTCTCTCTCTCTCTCAGCAATTGTCTCGAGTAACATATCTAGTTCAAATTCTCTCTCTCTCTCTCTCTCAAGAAGTGTCTCTGAGTTACATTTCTCTCTCTCAAGTGTTTCAGTTACATTTCCACTTCAAATTAACCTCTCTCTCTCTCTCTCTCTCTCTCTCTCTCTCTCTCTCTCTCTCACACACACAGAAATTGTCTCGAGTAAAATATCTAGTTCAAATTAACCCCCCCCCTCTCTCTCTCTCTCTCACACACGCAGCAATTGTCTCGAGTAACATATCTAGTTCAAATTAACCCCCTCGTCTCTCTCTCTCTCTCACCTTCCACCTAATTTCCGAGGTCACTGTGAGGTCTTTATGTCAAAGCCTTAACGCGAGACTCGTCCGCTCTCTCACCGGAATTTCCTTGAGAGCGAGAAAGCGAGGAGGGAGAAGAGAAAAGGAGAAGGAGGATCAAAGAGGAAGGGAAAGGCTTTTCTTTCCCACAAAAGGAAGACGACTCTTCTGAGAACGACATAGATTTCTCGATCCACAAATGGAAGACGATGTTATTTTCGCCACTCAGAGAATATCGTCACAGATTCACGTCGAAGACAAAATGGCAAATGCGACGGAGCCAACCGATGGCGTGCGTAGCTTTGACTGCGGTTATATGAATGAAGTGCTTACTGATTCAAGGTGATTACGTAAGCTTTATTGGTACTATTCAGTTAAAGGATGTGGTAGTATGGATTCTATGTTACAGGTGTGAGATGACTGTTCACATACCGTATAGCCTTGATGATTATTTTTTCCGATAAAAGATTTTATTGAGCTGAGTTTTTTCTGTTTGCTTTTTGGTTAATCCCATTGCCGTAATTATTTGAATGAAATGAATCTCAAGTTTAAGTTCGATGAACTTCGTCTTTCGTTAATGATTACTTTCTGGACTGTCTTTATATAAGTATCCTAATCTCGTCTGAACGCATTATGGAATGATCCCAAGTCACGATAAGTTTTTTCAAGTTTTTCAGATTTGAAGAGAAACGAAGAAATTAGTTTTCAAATACAAGAAAGAAAAGTGAAACTTCAGGGTGAAGGAAACGATTTTGGGGGTGGGGACGTGTCAAATTAATACGAATAGAAATATTACTAAATGTGAAGCTTAATGAAATCACCTAAAAGTGAGTACTGCTTTCAGAAACACTAATTTCATCTTCACAGAAAAGGTGTTGAGACCGGTGTATCCCTGCATGAATAATAGAGACGCAAAGATAAAAGTGACTTGAGTAGCCCCCTTTCCCTCCAGCTCGTGTGTTCCAGTCGAAGGCAATGAATGAGACGAGAGAGAAAGGGTCCAGAAGCGACAAAGCCGGAAATGTCATTTGCATCCCTGAAGACAATGATATTCAAGATGGAGGAGGAGGAGGAGAAGAAGAAAAAACCCAAGTCGTGTTTTTCTCTCCCACAGAATGGAGGAGAGAAGATCCGGGAAATAGCAGAGGGGAGGAAAGGAAGGGGAGAGAGTGAATAATAATTATAAGCTAGCGATTAAGGAACCGCGGCCTCCTCCATTGTCTCTCGGGAGATGTGCTGGAATATGGCGGAGAGATTTCAGAGGTTTTCATTCTGCGGCGCTTCGCTTCTTCTCTGCTTTCATTCGTGGGATGAGAGAGAGAGAGAGAGAGAGAGAGAGAGAGAGAGAGAGAGAGAGAGAGAGAGAGAGATCCTTCTGGATTGGATTATTCAGATATTGTTGAGGGTTCAAGATAGGGAATATTGCTTCCAGTTTACATCTGTGAATATTTCACCTGATATTCCCACTTCGAATTCCGGCTTCATTACTCAATAAACCCTTCCCTTTCAGGCTATAAATGCCGAGGCTCTAGGAAACAAAACTCAGAGAAGTTTGATTTTGATTTTTATAATTCAGTCGTGTACATTATTGTCGAGTTTCCTGTATACCCTCCGGTTACAGTGAAGTCATGTATCATGTACATTTCCAGAGGCTGAAAGGACAATAATATTGTTTTACAGCGCTTTGATCTATTGAATATGTCTGTGGCATTTTATGTGGTAATTTTCATGTTTTTCTTGTTCCTTAATTTTTCTCATAATAATATTCAACCGGATTTTTAGTTTTCTGTAAAAGAAAACTATTGTGACGACTTTGTCCGTCCGTCCGCTCTTTTTCTGCCCGCCTTAGATCTTAAAAACTGCTGAGGCTAGAGGGCTGCAAATTGGTGTGTTGATGATCCACCCACCACTCATCAAACATACCAAATTGCAGCCCTATAGCCTCAGTAGTTTTTATTTTATTTAAGGTTAAAGTTAGCCATAACCGTACTTCTGGCACGCCATAGGTAGCAACACCACCAGTGACCGGACCGTGGCTGAGTCATTGGCCGTAGTGGAAAGTTTCATACAGCATTATACTCTGTACAGAAAACTCAATTGCGCCTAAGAAAATTCGGCCCAATTTTTGCATGTTTATTTTTTTTTTTTGTAATTTTGGTTTCCAAACCTTTTTTTTTTTCTTGTAACATTTATATTTCACTTGATGTTTACATTTCATAATTTTTGTGGACAAAATAATAATTTTTTTTTGTGTGGGTTTACATTCATATTATAATAGATGCAAATATTACTTCTTCCTAGGGTGACAAAACTGTTTTCCCCAGGGCTAATTATTTTACTATATATCTCTCTGAGGCGTACAGAACATTGCCAATAACTCTCTTGTGATGTTATTGTCTGTTTTTCTTTATTGTTTTATATATATATATGTATATATATATATATATATATATATATAATATATATATATATATATATATATATATATATATTATATATATATATATAATCAGAAAGCTACAAACGTCCTTTAATATCCAATTCACTCTACCTGAAATAATATATATATATGTTACCGAAAAACCTTGTTTTTTTTGTTGATAATAAGTCCACCGTCCCGTGGGGTCGAACCAGCGACGGACGAAGAATCAGGACTACAGTGACGCACTAACGAAATCGGCCACAAGATAGGTATAAGTGAATAACATCTCCCATCAACTCACCCGTCGAACTCAGGTGTTTTGCGTTTGGAGACGATATCCACCCACCTCTGCCATGTGATAAATAGTCATATATATATATATATATATATATATATATATATATATATATATATATATATATATATATATATATATATATATATATATATATATATATATAATATGATATCGTTTAATTCTTCAAATATATCATAATCTAACCAAAAGACAAAGAAAAAGTCTTGAAGGCAGGTTATGGTGGCCATAACAAACTGAGTTCAAACATCCCCATTGTTCTCAGCCCAGCTGTACACTATTTACCTACCGATTGATTAACCGAGCTGTCGGTAAACAAAGATAGAGGCACACCTGTAACAGATATTCTTTTTTTTCATAATTTTTTCCCGCAGGCACAATACATTATAGTCTTTATCACCAGGACCTCAGTAAGGATTCCTGGATTCCTATCAGGAGGTTTTTTATAGCTGAGGCATCAAAGCCTTTGACGGGAGGGCATTCTGCGAAGTTCGGAAGTTGTGCAGTGAGTGAACCATGTCTGTTTTCGGATTTCCATCCCACTTCCACTTCAGAAGAGGCCTTTTGCCTTTGACTGCTGTTTTATTCATTTATCTTTTATTTTTTTTTTTTATTTCTATCGTTGGGTGTTGGAGTTGATTTTGTAAACGACGCGGTTGGCTTCAGAGCTTCGACTGATGTGAGGCGGCCAACCATAAGCAAAGGAAACTGTCTCTTTCAAACGAGTTTTTTTTTTTTTTTTTTTTTTTGACGGTGAAGTTCGCCTTTTTGGATTTCGCCTTTAATTCTCCTCTTGCGTCGCTCGCGCAAACGGTGGCTCGTGTTTATGATTGTCTGTCTAAGGTATAATTGTACGTGCGTATGAAGCTGTACAGACGTAGTTGGGAAAAT
>NC_089747.1:43969789-43999789 GCF_040412425.1 Macrobrachium rosenbergii | reverse complement strand
AGCGAGGAAGAAGAAGAAGAAGAAGGAGAAGGAGAAGAGGAAGGGAGGAGGATCAAACAGACCTTCTAAAACGACTTTTCTCTCCCACAAAAGGAAGACGACTCTTGCCAGAACTTTGATAGATTCACTCGACGATCAAAATACAAATGGAGGAGACTCCGATGTTATTTTCGCCACTCGGTTAGAATATTGTCACGAGATCTTCGTCGAAGACTCTTGGCGTGCCTAGCTTTTGACTGTGGTTATTTCGAGTTATGTGATCATGGCTTCAAGAGAATTATTTAATACTATTCAATTAAAATACGTGATTGTATGGATTCTGTGTTAATGGTGTGATACGACTGTTAACATGCCGTGTAGCATTGATGATAATTTTTTTCGAGAAAAGATTTTGCGTTTAGTTGTTCCTGTTTACTTTCCCATTATGGTAAATAATTATGTGGCAGTAGTCATTTGAATTAAATGAGTTTTACGTTTAAGTTCGGTCATCTTCTTTGGTTAATGATTACTTTCTGGACTCTCGTTATATAAGTTAAAGATTTTCGCTTTACGCCATATGAAATGACCACAGGTCACAATAGATGTTTTGTGGATTTTTCAGATGTGTAGGGAAATGGAGAAATTAGCTGCTGTATGCACGAACCGATCTGGGACTGAGAGAAAAGTGAGAATTCAGAGTTTAGGCGAAAGATTTATGGGTGGGGGCGCGTCTTCCAAGGAAACAAAAGACTCGCATCTTGCGTGAGAGCAAGTTACAGAGACCAAGGCCCTCCTGTTACCCACCCCCTCAAAAAAAAAAAAAAAAAAAAAAAAAAAAACTGATAAAAACAGAAACGTCTGGCCGATGAAGAAATCAGCCAAGCCCAATGTGATGTATAAACCTCGCATTCTCAGAGTAGAATTATGCGTTTCTGGGGCCACTTCTGTCAGTCACACTGAGGAGCTGCCTTTAGCAGGCGTCTGTAGTATCACAGAAATCACTGGCCGTTTTTATGGATGTCTGTCGAAGGTATAATTGTACGTACAAATGACGTTGTACACTCATCCAGGGACAAATAGTACGTTATTTAGCGCGGAGTTTACAAAGTCCCATTTTATTGTGACGGCGACCTTTAAAAATATACCCAAAGCCAAAATAAATAGATATATATGTATGTATATATATACACTGTACATATATATGCATGTATATATATATATATATATATATAGATATATATATATATAAATGTGTATATGTATATATATATACATGCATACATACATACATACATACATACATACATACATACATACATACATACACACTAAATACAAAAGAAGTTGACAGATTTATATACAAAACAGAAAGTGGGGCCGGGGTTACAGTTTGTTAATCTGGGCAGCATGTTCTTTCAGCAACAAAGACAGGGACAAAGGATGAAGGGATAATCCAGGGTGGGGATTAACATTCCTGGTCAAGTTCAACGAACGCAGTCTCTAGCAGATTCTTTTTCTGATGGTCGTTGAAAGAGAACTGTTGTCTTATCCAAGTTCATCGTGGCCTAGAGCCAATGATCCACAATGCCATTAAAAAGCCTCTTGAAATGGCATATTTGTGTTGGGAGCTTCCTACTTTTAGTCCTTTTGAAGTTTGACCAATATAAATCTTATATTACATTCTTTGTAAGGAATACTGTGTACAATATTGATTGGAATGGGTGGGCTATTCTTAATTAGTTTGTTTCTCAAAATATTATTATATTTAAATACTAAGTTAATATCAATAGTTTTTAAAATAGGGACTGCAGGAATGAAATTAGGGAAATGGTAAACAGAGAATATTCTTAAGTTCTTTGTTAACACTGGTTGGAATTGTGATATGTCTTTTTTTTTGCTTTATTTGAACAAAGTTCTAAAAATATGGAGGGTAACATAATGAATCTCCTATTTCATCAATAATTTTAAACTCCTCCTCCAAACATTCAGGACTACAAATTCTAAGAGCTCTAATATACATACTGGAAAATGTTGATACCTTTATTTGTTTAGCATGGCTAGAGTAAAAATGAATATATGACAAATTATTTGTGGGTTTCATACTTTAAAACAAAAATTGGTGTTATTTCTAATAACTAAGACATCCAGAAATGGTATACAATCATTTTTTGATATGCTATTGTGAATTTTAATGTACAAGATTATAATTTGTTTGCAAGGAATATTTACATTTTATTTTACAAATTAAAAACAATCATTTTATTCCTTAGAGAAGAGATTTGAATAATGTTTGACCAATAATAATTAGACAAAAGTGGCGAAAGAGGGTTCCCCATAGCCATACCAAATATTTGTTCATTTACCAAGGAATGTATACAATTTTTATACAAACGGATATCAAGTGGATATTAACATTGGTAGGTAATTCTATTTACAAGTCCAAATATTGTGATAAATATTTAGTTTTGAACTTTAGTAATAAAGATTAATCAAAACTGGTTAATAGTTTTTAAAAATGGGAAAGCCTGGCACAGAAGTCAACTGAGTTTTGTAAAAATTTGAAATAGTACCCAGAAAGGTGACAGTAAAACTAAATATTTAGAAATATTCAGTTAAGTTCTTTGTTACAAAACTGGAACTAAGTATCATCTGTTGACAAGATTTTCCCCAAAATATGTAATCGATTTTTTCTATTCATTTTTAAAATAAATTATTAGCGACATGAAAATTTTCATTTGAAGGGTAAAAAAAAACATCTTATTTAATGATTATATGTTAAACGAAGTATTTCATCATTTCAGTACGTTTTTTAAACAAACCTCTTCCAAAACGTTTCATTGCACTAACAAATTGAATATAGAATTTCTGGGAGATAGGTCATACTGGAAATTGACCGTAAAGGTCTGAAAGGTGTAACAGGAGGAAAACGCAGTTGCAGTTTGTTTAGAATATGAACGGAGGTACAGTAAAAGAACTAAAGGGGTTGCAGCTAGGGAAATATGAATATATGACAAATTACCATTTGTTGTCATTGCAATAATTTAATAATAATAATAATAATAATAATAAATATTATTATTATTATTATTATTATTATTATTATTATTATTATCATCATCATCATCATCATCATTGATTACATTAGCTACCTTGATTATAGCTTTTCATTATTATTATTATTATTATTATTATTATTATTATTATTATTATTATTATTATTATTATTAATAAACTACCTTGCTCACCCAAGTCATCAAGTCTCCGGAGAAGAGCATCGAGAACCATTATTATGAGCAAAGGCCACTAACGTCTTCACGAATGAAGACTGCACACGCCTTCATGACAAAGTCTGTCTGAAATAGCTGCCACAAACAACCATAATTTCTTTTACCTTTCCTGGCATTTTTCTCATGACATTTTTCTGAAGTATAATTGAAGCCACTTTTGGGTGAAGTTTCATCTTTACTCGCGGAATTCTTACTTAGATAGATACGTAGATAGATAAATTTTTGTTCTGTTTTGCATGATCAGTATAAAAAGAATATTGATAATTGTTTTAATTGGATTAATATGGGTAAATTAATATGATTCACGTTGAGTAGATCACCATCACTTTTTATAAATAAAATCTCTGCAAAACCACTGTAAAAAAAAGTTTAGTATTGGTGGCCTATATTCCTCTGAGGTCAATTCTGTTCCCACTCTTTATACAAATCTATATTTATATAATGTTAAACAGAGACGAACACATATGTTGATATATGCTTGCACTCATTTATTTAAACACTCACAAACACACACAAGCGCACTTACACTCGCATTACATAAGAAAGTTTTTAAGCACAAAAAAAAAAGGAAAGGCAGTAAGTCGTTTCCAAAATACGTGTCCCCTCTCTCTCTAGTTATACCTGTTTTTTTATATGAAACACCTCTCTCTCTCTCTCTCTCTCTCTCTCTCTCTCTCTCTCTCTCTCTCTCTCTCTTCTCTCTCTCTCTCTCTCTCTCGTTATACCTGAATGATTATTTATTTATACGGTCTCTCTCTCTCTCTCTCTCTCTCTCTCTTCTCTCTCTCTCTCTCTCTCTCTCTCTCTCTCTCTCTCCTTCATATTTCGAAGAAATCACTCGCCGATGCTCGTATCACGATCGTTGAATGAGAGGATCGACTATAATGGTCATCAGACCGGAAAGTTAGATGTTACAACAATTCTTGGATGTTTTCATGGACCTGAGAGAGAGAGAGAGAGAGAGAGAGAGAGAGAGAGAGAGAGAGAGAGAGAGAGAGATTTCTCATAAATAAATAATCATTCAGGTATAACGAGAGAGAGAGAGAGAGAGAGAGAGAGAGAGAGAGAGAGAGAGAGACCATATAAGTAAATAATCATTCAGGTATAACGAGAGAGAGAGAGAGAGAGAGAGAGAGAGAGAGAGAGAGAGAAGTAAATAATAATCATTCAGGTATAATGAAAGAGAGAGAGAGAGAGAGAGAGAGAGAGAGAGAGAGAGAGAGAGAGAGAGAGAGAGAGAGAGAGAGAGAGAGGGGGTGGCTCGCTGGCAAGATGCTGATGTTGGTGGAATGAGCAGATTGCGTCTAAGGCGTTTCTATGAGGGACGAGGTGTTGAAGTTAATAGTAGTAGGAGGAGGATGAGGAGGAAGGACTTGTGATGGAGGAAGAATCCTCCTCTTTCTCCTCCTCCTCCTCCGCCACTTGACCTCCGCCTCATGTGCAATGAGCTTCAAAATGACCTCGGGAGAGAGTCCAATAAGACTCAAGGAATCGCTGAAGAATCCAATTGCTGCCTTCGGTTAAGAAAGGATTTTCTTTTTTCCTTCTCTTCTTCTTTTTTTTTTTTTTTGCCTCCGGAAGGAAATGAAATCGTGTTCTGTGCAAGTTGTTCATAGTGGTTGTTTATATATATATAATTATATATATATAATATATATATATATATATAATTATATAATATATATATATATATATATATATATATATATATATATATATATATATATATATATATATATATATATATATATATATATATGTGTGTGTGTGTGTGTGTGTGTGTGTTGTTTGTTTGTTTTTTTTTGTTTGTTTGTTTGTGCAGGTTAAATGTTCAGTGGTACCCTATATACCAGTAGATAACGAGATGTCGTACCATAATATAAGGTACACTGGGCATGACCCGACACGAACAGCGTATCTATGAAAGGAATGGGATTGAAGAACGGGACAGAAAGTGAATAGGCCTACTAATGAATGTATCATCAAAATGAAATTAATTTTTTATTTTCAGTTTGTATCTGAGAGGGCTTCAAATATCTTAGATGGAAGCTGTGATTGCAATGCAACCTATATGGATACTATACCGTTTATTTCGAGCTGACGGTAAACATCCAAAACCGATGTCATTGAAGCTCCTATCTCGCGTCTGATTGGCCAATGCATCTGAGTGGGAGGTGATTGGTAAGGGCTTCCTCCAATCACGGCCATCTTCAAAGATATCGATTGCAGACATTTTCAGGCAGATTCAAATATCACACTTTACTGTTCAAAGCCTACATGATTGGAAATTATAGGCCAGGCATATTTCTCTCTCTCTCCCAAACCATAAATGCACACATACGCATATATATGTGTGTGTATATACAGTGTATATATATATATATAGTATATATATATATATATATATATATATATATATATATATATATATATATATATATATATATGTTTGTGTGTATGTGTGAGTGTGCACATTTCATAGTAGTTTAATCACATGTTCCATTTGCGCAGTAACAACAGTTGAGAGAGGAGGACTAGACAAAACCACTCAATTTATTTTTTATTGCTGCATTTGGAAAAAAGGCAGAGAAAGTATTTTTTGTTAGTCAGAACAATACAAGTTTTAATACCTCCCTTCATTTCCATTTCCTGGCAAAGTGTGTATTTTTTCGACGTTTGTTGTCATAGAAAAGTGTTTGAATCGTTGTGTGATATTTTGTTTGTTTTATTTTTTCTCATTTGGGCTCAGAATCTTCAAAGTTGATTTTACTGGTTGATATACACACGAACGTTGACTTACACACATACTAACACACACATACATGTATATATATATATATATATGTATATATATATATATATATATATATATATATATATATATATATATATATATATATATATATATATATATATATATATATATATATATATATATATATATATAGAGAGAGAGAGAGAGAGAGAGAGAGAGAGAGAGAGAGAGAGAGAGAGAGAGAGAGAGAGTAAGAGATAAATTTGTTCTATGTATGTACAAGAAGTGATGTATGTAATTTTGATACACGAGGAATATTCTTTACATTATTTTGATAATAATTGTTGAAATTTTGTAATGTCAGATCTCATAACAGTTAATAATTTAGATAACATATAGCGGGAGAAGATTTTATCACCATGAGGTTCTGGGATTGTCATCGAGATGTCATGGGGATCTCTTTTGTTTTGAGTCGTGTTGACAGACGAGAGATAAGAGATGGGCCTCCAGGGGCATCCAGTCAGTAGCCAATTTTTGTTCCATACAAGAAGAAGGGAATTACTGCACAATGTTGCAGCATCGTTTCGTGTGGGTCTTTGAACATGTCCAAAGATCAAGAGGTTGGATGGGAAGTATTGCACAAAACCGCGTTGCAATTGCGTCATATAGATTCTGGACGTGTCCCAATCGAGACAGTTGTATTGTTCTGATCGTGATCTGGTCCCAAACGTTTTACACGAAGTCATTTAGCTTCGATAGAATATTCTATGGGTCTTGGTCCCAAAACGTTTTAGAATATTCTATGGGGTCTTGCTTGTAACTGGGTACAGAAATCATATTACTGGGAGGCCAAGAACCGTGCGGTGTAAATTTAAAAAGAGTAGTCCTCTCTCTCTCTCTCTCTCTCTCTCTCTCTCTCTCTCTCAGATTCAGTTAGTGATTTTTAAAGTAACTTAAGATATTTTATTGTGGTCATTGATATTGATCTCATGAGATCTGATAGCCATAGTAATTAGTATTTATCCAGTAATGGCACCTATCAGAAAAGTTTGTTTATTGAAAAGCAGCTGCAGCATTTGGGATAATTTGTGGAAGCTTGTGTAAGGCAAAAAGGAATTTTACTAATTTAACCATGGTTACAGTCTGAAGATGAGTTATTGAAACTGAATTGATTTTTGTGAGTATTGTTTAAATAGATTTGTGTTAATTAGACCCACCAATTAAGTAAGATTTTTTTGTGAATTTATTTCATATTTTACACATTTCACTACTGTGTGTTTTTGTATGCTCTTGTGTTTTTATATTATTTACTTAGTTTTCTTTCACATCTTTAGTGTTTCTTAATGGTTTAACTTTTGCTTATTTAATTTTGTTTCACATATTAACATATTGGTAATTTAATTTTTTGTGCTTAATTTGATTTAAGAATTTAAAGTTGTGAATTCTGATCCCAAGTAATAGTAATTTTTCTTCAAAGTAAGATTATGAATTTTGATTTATTCATTTTGAATTAAAAATGAATTTTTATATTAAAAATTTTTACAGTAGCGTTTCATTTATTAACCACCAGTGGTAGGAATAACTTTGTGATTAAGCCACAGTGATAGATATGATTTGCTGAAATGACTCTAACCTGGGAGAAAGTTACAGTAATAGAGTGTTGCCTTTTGTTTAACTTTAGCACATATTGATACCTCGCAATTGTTTTGATAAACTTTGTTGATAATTCTTTTATGGGATCACTGTTTCCTTAGAGTACTCAGTCATTTTTTTTTGTTATGAGAGTTCATGTATCTGGCTGTAGTGAAGTAAGTTTTGAATTTTATGATTGGTGAGTGTAATAACAGGTACTTGGAACACTTCATGGTCTTCGAAACCTTGTACAGTAAGTTCCAAAAGTGAAGCTACAAATTTCAGAGGATTTCGTTCGAGATTCACTAACTGGCAACTACAGCACGTAGCTGAAAAACTTATTCTCTTTTTTTACATTGAAAGCTCCATCAAGCAAAATAAAGCTAACATATGATGCACAAATATCAAATCTATGATATTTATAACAATCATAAGAAAAAATTACGGTAATAGTAATTATTTCAAAGTACAGTAATTACTTCGAACTACAGAAATTAAACAATTTGAAATTTTCGTTCAACACAGGATTACCAACATTACCGTTGTATATTTTGAGCAATGTGGAAACAAATATTTAATATCATAGTGTATTATCAATTATTTTAGCGAAGATGCATAAAACCATGCAAGTATTAATAGAATATAAGGGGAAAACCTCCGTAACATTAAACATAATCAATCATGAATGCACCTAGGTTCAACAGAGAAGTTGGGTGTGGTTGGTAGTTCTGATTTTAGCTTTTAGGACCAGACCATTCGGACTCTACTTCAGCTTTGGCTTTGGTTTCGACCCACGACACAAACGCAACATTATCTACCCAACCTATGAATCACCAGCCGTGTCCTACTAGGGTTGGGGGGGACTTTGACCCAATACCCCCACTGCCAGCCAGTAATATTGAATAAACAGGTAAATCAGTTCCCTCCTTCATTGTGTTTGCAATAACTGACAGAAAGTAACCCCTATTAAAAGGGTAAACTTGATTGCAAACAGGTTTTCCGTTACAAATAGAGAACCGTTACAAATACAGAGGGCTTCTCCAAATAATAAAAGTGTTCCCAAATCATTCAAGTCTCAGATCCACCAAGGCTGACCGAAAATAACTGAAAATTCATCTATCTGACTTCCTCACTTCCTCTGCCTTGGCTTAGGCCTAGATTTCCTTACTTCCCTGGACTTGACTTTGGCGTAGACTTCCTCACTTCCCCTGACTTGGCTTAAGCCTAGACTTCCTTACTTCCCCTGGCTTGGCTTAGGTCTAGACTTCCTCACTTTCCCTGCCTTGGCTTAGGCCAGACTTCGTCATTTCCCTGACTTGGCTTCAACAAACTTCCTCACCTCCCCTGACCTGACTTAGGCCTAGACTTCCTCACTTTCCTGACTTGACTTAGGTCTAGACTTCCTCACTTCCCCTGACTTAACTTAAGCCTAGACTTCCTCATTTCCCCTGACTTGATAATGAAACCTAATTAATGGAAAATCGTGTTTACAAACCATCTAGATATCCAAACAACTCAATTTATTAAATAACAAGCTGGAAAATATATTTCCTTGATTTTTGAAATAGGTCTAACCATGTAGCCATACTAAACACGCATATAACTTGGATTTCTTTTTTTTTTTTTTTTTTTCTACACCAACTTGCGTCTTATTTATATTTCATTAAATCAGAATGCTAAACTTCTTTGTACTTTATCAAAAGAAATCATAAAAACTTTCGATATGACGCTATAAAAATAGAAAGTTAATTTATAAATCACATTAAGCCAATGCTTATGCACTCAGTTCCTGCTGCCAGTCAATGGTGAACACTCGATATCACACATTGAGAGCCGCAGATGTTTCTGCGGAAATTCTTTTTTTTGGGGGGGTGATTCTTTTTTTTTTTTTAATAAACAATTATTGAAGTAACATTGACCATTCACTGGGGAAATACCTTCTGTGGTTCTACAGTTAATCACTGACACTTATTATCAGATAAAGAGGATGACAATAATTGGAATAAAATATACTAACTGGCAACCCCACGGGTTTCTAAAGAAGCACGATCAATTTTGAAATTTGTAGCTTCGCTTTTGGAACTTACTGTACTTCGTAAATTAAATAAGCTGGAATCTAAACCATTCTGTCTTATTAAAGCCTAACACAAATATTATGAAAATATGGTCAGAGTTAGGTTTTGTGGGTATTTAGTTGTATTATGCATTATATATATATATATATATATATATATATATATATATATATATATATATATATATATATATATATATATACACACACACACATACATACATAATACACACATAATACATGCACACATTATCCACCATTATAGACAACTTGCACGGGACACGACTTTACTTCCTTCCAGAGGCAAAAGAAAGAAAGAAAAGAGAAAACCCTCTCATAACCGAAGGCAGCAATTGGATTCTTCAGCGATTCCTTGAGTCTTATTGGATTCTCACTTCCGGTCATTTTGAAGCTGATTGCACATGAGGCGGAGGTCAAGTGGCGCAGGAGGAAGAGGAGGACGAGGAAAGGGAGGAGGAGGAGAGGAGGAGGAGGAGGGGGAGGAGGGGAAGGAAAATGAAGGGGAGGAGCAGAGGGATGAGAGGAGGAATGGCGAAGGTGGAGGAGGAGGAGGGGAAGGAGTGGGGGAGGAGGAAGAAGGGGAAGGAGGGGAGGAGGGAGGGTGGATGTGGAGGAGGAGGAGGAGGGGAGGAAGAGGGGAAGGAGGGGGTGGAGGAGGAGGAAAAGGGGGAAGGAGGAGGAGGGGGAAGGAGTGGGGAGGAGGAAGAGGGGGAAGGAGGGGTGGAGGAAGAGGAGGATGAGGGGGGAAGAGAGGGAGGAGCTGAAGGAGGAGGGAGGAGGAGGACAAGGAGGAGTCTTCCTCCATCAGAAGTTCTTCTTCTTCATCATCCACCTGGACTACACCTCCTCCTCCCGTCAAAGAGCACACCCAGCCATACGATTTAGATACAATCTGTTCTTTTACACCAACATCAGCGTCTTGCCACCTCTCTCTCTCTCTCTTTCAATATAGTTATGCCTAAATGAATTCTCTCTCTCTCTCTCTCTCTCTCTCTCTCACACGATCGGGGAAGGGGTCGACCATAACAAGAATAAAATTTGTGTTTTCATGGCCATTGGAATTGAAAGAAGATGACTTGAAACTTAAATGAGAGAGAGAGAGATTTTTTATCCTTCAGAGTGATGGCAAGACGCTGATGTTGGTGTAAGAACAGATTGTATCTAAATCGTCTCTATCACGGAGAAGGTGTAGTAGTAGGTGGATGATGAGGAAGAAGCACTTCTGGTCAATAACACGAAAAGCTGATGGAGACATCTTTTTAGACTCCTCCTCCTTCTCCTTCCCAACCCTCCTTCCCCTGCTCCTCCTCCTCAGGGATCAAAGTATAATGCCAACACACCCATTTCTATACTGTGGTCGACAAATTATATTAATAAACGATATCCCTGATCGCCAATAGGTGTTAGTACGGCGTCATATTAAACTGCCAAACTGAGTCAAGAACGGATGCAACATAATAAGACATATTCTTCATTTTCTCTTCACATATAACACTCATCTAAAATCTGAAAGCATCAGCGTATTCAGGGTGAATTTATTGTATGAAAACACAAGTTTTATTTTTATCTTGATCGCATGAATGATGCAAAATCCGATGATATAAAAACGGGTATAAAGAATGAAATACTTCTCTTCACTTTTACTCATTGTAATTCCTTTGTGTTTTATCATTATTGATTTCAGGAAATCACGATTTAGTTGTACAATTAATACCGAATCCTATGGTATGACCAAAACTTTCCTATCTTGTATAAAACGTGAGAAAAATGAAAGAAATATAAAAATATTGCTAGTTTTCTGAGCTACAGACTTTAAAAATGAGACAGTGAGCTAGCTGCAGACCTCCCGGTACCAGCCAATCATAGGCCGCCAAACAAACGTCTCGTATGCCCAAGAATCTACCTTAAGTGAACCCAGCTATAGTTTTTGTGGCTATTATTAAATGCGCATTGTCTAACATGACAGTAATATAAGAGGTTCGGGACGATAGTAACGCCACGAAGGTGGACCTTGCCTTTATCCATCAATTTATAAGGATTCAGTGGTAAGAGAAGCTGGCATTCTATAAGGGCTGGAGAACGGCAAGTTTAACTCATGGATCTAGCTAACCATAAATAAAAAGTGCAAAATATGGATTATTATAATGATTTTTAATATAAAAATTATTATTATTATTATTATCATTATACATTATTGTTATTATTCTCCTGGGGTTATTATTTAAGCAACTCTAAAGCCTGGTTCAACACTATGCCAGTAATTTAGTCATTGGCGACCATTTTATTCTTCCACCATACTAAACTCTTCAATTTTTCCACAACCAGTTCTTAGAGTACATTAGTGTAAGAAAAGAGAACAGGTCAACGCAGCAAAAAACAGGCTAATCAAAAGATATTGCAATAGCTATTTTAGATTAAATTTGTTATTTGAGTTTCAGATTCGAATATGATAATTAGATAAATAACACTATTTTAATCTTAAAAGGAAATAAAATAATATTTATTTGCCTTTTAAATCTCATAAATTTAATGGGAAAAACTTGTAGTTTATTTTGATTTTCTTTCAAACATAAAAAATACAACTCCAAACATTTTGTTAAAGTAAACTCTCTTAATTGAATTAAACACATTTTGAACAAGGTGTGTTATGTGAAACATTAATATATATGGGTAATAATCAAAATTATGGCGGAGATTAAATTTTTGCAGACACAAAGACGGACAGGTGAAAACTATATCTGTTGAATCACTGATTACGGAGGCATAAAAATGGAAAAATATTTAGATGTTCTTGATTTTCGCTTTTATCTCCTTCTCTCCAAATCCAGGTATATCCATGGTTTTCTCCCAAATATATATAGGCACTTTGCTTGATTTGTTTATTTTTATATTTGTGGACATTTCTTATTGCACAAGCTCTCATGTTGTAAATATTTTGAAATAAATTTTAGTGTTGTCTCTTCATTCCATCGAAGTGCCATTTCTGTAATTTGTGTTTTTTTACAACTCATGAACTCCATTAAATTACTAAATTCAACACGTGTTCTCACTGGTTTAGTGGACGAATGACAAGTAATGGAGCTGAGTTGACCGTAAAAATAGAACATTTTGGATCGACAAAACCTTAAATCACTAAATTGCTTACTAAACTACTTGACTAAACTGTTTGGTGTTCAGACACGTTTAGTAGCTAAATTACTCGCCACTTGACTAAATTACTGGCATAGTGTGAACCAGGCTTAACATTGACTGGAAGGCGGGAAATTTTTGTTAGTGTATGGCAATGGACTGCGGTTTTCTTTTCAGAATACTTTGCATATTTACATATTTTTTTATTTCTTGAGCATACAAATCGTTTTAATAGCTCGGTGACTACCGCGTCCGGGAGTAACTGCCAAATAGCATATCGAACAAGAGTTTGATATCTCATTGAGTTCCCGTCATCTTTGTGCGTTGGACGTGAACACGACACAAAAGGCTAACCGAGACTTTTGTTTTATATAACTGTAAGTCACTGGAATGACACTCAGAATGAATAAGTAATGGTGACGATAAAAAAAAGTAATTTTGACCAATCTGAAACGAAAGTGTGCTTAAAAGAAGGGCAGTAAAATCAGTAGCATCGTTTTTTAACGGTCACCCACTTTAAAAGTCACTTTTCCGGTTTCCGTGCGTGGATATAACTTTGGTATAATAATGAAATTATTTTGATATTCATGCAAGGAAATCGTACTTAGAACAAAGTTAAAAAGATAAGGAAAACTTGTGATCTGAACAGTTGGTGGCCATAGGTCTACGTCTGGCCTAGGCTGTATCAGCGAGATGAAGCATAATTATTGAAAGCACATCGTTCGGTTGTGTTTGATGTGAATAGAATGAGTGATACACGCTCGTCTTTCTTCTGCTTGAGTTGGTGTGTTATCGATATAAATCGGCAAGTTTAGCATCTATATAGGGAGGTGTGAAGGTTCTTTGTACACATAAGCATTCAGATGTATTGCTGAAGAAATAATTTACATCTCTATTACATTAAGACTACGATATCGGAAACATTGATTTCAGCCAGTCACAAGCTAACTATGCATATGCCAAGTCTACCTAAAGCCTACGTTGGCAAATAGACAGATGGAATGAAAAAGACTTTTTTTTTAAAATGGTCTTCGTAGTTCCGTATCTCACCACGAGGGAGGGCGGCGCTGCTTGCGGCGGCTAACTTCAACCACCCGGGAATCTCGGAGAGTGAACCTGTGTTCAGTGTAATCAGTGACGTATTTTCGTTCATTATGTGCATAGTGGTTTGTTGTGCTACCTGTAGTTGCAGAAATGGGCGCAGGAATTCTTCGGCAGAAAGATGAGGCAACATCCCACAGGTAAGCAAAGCATAATGAATCTTATTTACCCGTAATTTTGTGCTGGTCTGAAAAATGTCTTGTTGGCTTTCCCTGATGACATGTCCTGCATTCACGGCATACTATCGTGGCATGTAAGTAAGTGGCGATTTCATTTTTGAAATCACGACATCATTCGTGTTATATATACCTCATTATATAAAGTAGAAAAGTTTGGGCTCGTCACTCAAAATTCTCAGTAGTAAGTAAGGCCAAGGTCTCTAGGTTACCGGTTGTGTCAACATCGTCTCTTTGAACCTGTTGCTGTGACACAAAAGGAAAACATGATGTATTTTGTCAGTCGTTAAGCATTCTTTGCAGTAGGTAGGCCTTTAGGATACAGTCTGTGCCTTCAGTTCTTCAGTTCAGTTCATGTAAAGGCAGCGATAGAATTGTTTAGCAAAATGCAGTTTATCAAAATTACTGGTTTCTCAACAGAAATGCCGGAACGTCAGTCACTCTTGGTGGGAGCGTTTCAGGACGACGTAAACAAACCGTAGAAAGCTACTTCTATGATCGCATTTAAAATCGCTGTATTTTTCATGTATGAAGCTAATTTCGGTTTAGGATGTGTTTAATTTACGTTTTCATTAAACGAGAGGCCTTGTCTCACAGACAGGTTACTACCAATCTGTGAGACAAGGACGTTTGGTAGCCTAGGCTAGACCTATGCCCTCATATTGCTTATTTGTTAAAATGCTGTATACTTTAAACCTTATTCCGCAACTTCATTTAGAAAATTAAGAAAATAAGTTTTTCTGTGGTAAAAGTTAACGAATCATCATGGCAAGGAAAAATCAGCCTTTAAAAATGGTACCAATAAGTGAAACGATTTTGGCCAAGCAAACGCTAGACCTATATTTCGGATTCGCCAGGTCTTTATTTTCCTATTTATATATTAGGAACAACTTTATTCCAAATAATTTAAAATGACCTTTAACTTGTTTGGTATTCCATATTTTAAAATTCCCTCTAAGTATCCTTCCAAAGCCCTAGAACAGAAAGAAATGACTTAGGTAGGCTGGTTTGTAGCCGGTTTGTTACCTAAACGCTGAGCATGGCGGAAAAAAAAATCATATTTTGCTAATCGTGTTTTCAAAACTTCCGGAAATACGAAAATGCGGTTTGTTAAATGCATGTGATATCTTCCTCATAGTGATGCTATTTCCTGCCTACAATAAACGCTTGATGGAATGTAGGCCTAGGAGGAGCTATTGTTAGTGCAACGTGTCTTTGTTTTAAACAGCCACCCGAGTTTACACGCTCGTTAGAGAGTTGGCTTCTTGTTGATGACTTTTTATGGTGATATTATTATTATTTTTTTTTACATTATTTTATTCTATTATTATTATTAATGTAAGGTCGTTCCTCCAGCATCTTTCTGGTAATTTTATCAAGAAGGTCCGTAAAACATTTTGACTTGCCAGGATTCTCTACTCTTATCTCACAATTACGAATAATTTCTTTGCGAAAATCACATTTCGTTCAGCAACCTTCCTCTAGTGTTTTAGCATCAGTTAAATAGTTTTCTGTCATTGACTGAGTAGTTTATTTTTCTAGCTCTCCTTAATTTTCCCTCTCATTAGACTTTCTTCCAGCCACTTTTCTCTGACGTGATCTCACAAGGATGGAGGGGTGGGTTTGGTAGGGATCTAGGGTGGGGAACGGGGCGTGTCCCTGAATGAAAAGCCTTCCCTCGTAAACTGAAACGTCTTCTCCTTTCCATACGATTTGCTGAGGTTCCACCATATTTCCAATAGAAGTCGCGTCTGCTCTCTGTCATTTTTGTGTTGCGAGGGTAGGGGGTGGTAGTAGGAGGGGAAGGGGGTGGTGGCAAAGGGAGGGAAAGCAGGGTGGTGGTAGAGGGAGGGGGAGGCGCTCTCTTGCCCACTCAATTGCTGTCTCCTTCTTCCGATATGGGAGCTTTGACAGGGAGCGTTATGCTGCCAAATGAAAGCTTTTTCTTCTTTGATGAAAGTGTTGTGTTACTGAAAGTAGCCACTAGAGGAGGTGTGTGTGTGTGTGTGTGTGTGGAAACGGGGGGAGAGCCAGCCGAGGTCAGTGTCGGTACCAAGGAGGGGTTGAACTGGGAGGATGGAGTCAGGAAAGACATCAGTTCGTGAACCGTCGAGGCCTACCTATTATGAAACTAGTCCTTCAGGATGGAATCAGCTGGCGGAGACTTTTCATAAAAAGCTGAGAAGATGATGAAGATTTTGCTTCCTAATGAGTACTTTCCAATACCAATATTAGTCCATTAATAGAATATTTTATTGTGTTGAGTTACTACTAACAGTTATATTTTGAAAGTTTACGAAACCCTTATCACGGAGGAGGAATTTTTAATATGATATTTCTGAAATAAGGGATGTTTTCAGTTAGATTCTGTTACTGCTCTACGGAAGTTTCCATTTGAACAGCGTATCACCATTGCCTGAATTTCATAAATCGGTTAAACATTCACAATAACAAATTTTCAATGGGCGTATAATGCTTGTACATATACTATAGATAGATAGATAGATATTCTTATATATAATAGCGAATGTTTGTACGCTGTAGAAATTCGAACCGCCTGACTGATCCAGACAACATTTGGCATATGGAAATCATTTAACCCAACTTAGATAATTGAGTAGGCTTCAAACCCGTATCCCCACCCATTTCCCTTCCCTTTGTAAAATGTGGTAAATAAACACTATAGGCATGTGGCTATGACTATGGGTATATCATACCTCATTTCATGTACTCGAGAGCATAGAAATATATTATTGAAGATATGTGTTTAGGTTTAGTAGGGTTGTGTGTTTAGCTTTATTGGGGGTATGTTTAGGTTTAGTTGCGGTGTGTTTAGCGTTAGTTGGGGTGTGTTTAGGTTTAGTTGCAGTGTGTTTAGCTTTAGTTGGGGTTGAGTTGTGTTTAGGTTTAGTTTGGGTGTGTTTAGCTTTAGTTGGGGTGTGTTTAGGTCTAGTGAGGTGTGTTTAGGTTTAGGGGGTGGTTTACGTTTAGAGGAGGATGTGCTTAGGTTTGGTGGGAGAGGTGTTTAGGTTTATTGGTGGATGTGTTTAGGCTTATTGGGGTGTGTGTTTTTTTAATGGTGGTGTGTTTAGGTACTGTGGGGATGTGTTTAAGTTTAGTGGGTATGTGTTTTGATTCAGGTGCTGTTTAGGTATAGTGGGGATGTGTTTAGGTTTAGTGGGAGGTGTGTTTAGGTTTCGTGGTGGGTGTATTTTTATTTATGGGGTGTTTAGGTTTAGTGGGTGGTGTGTGTTTAGGTTTAATGGGGAGTGTTTTCCAGTTTGGTGGGAGGGGTGTTTAGGTTTAGTGGTGGATGTGCTTAGGTTTTATTGGGGTGTGTTTACATTTAGTGGGGATGTGTTTTGATGTAGAGGGTGTTTAGGTTTAGTGGAGGTGCATTTAGGTTTAGTTGGTGTGTGTTTAGGTTTAATATGGGGATGTGTTTAGGTTTAGTGGTGGATGTGTTTTGGTTTAGTGGCGATGTGTTTAGGTTTAGTGTGGCGATGTGTTTAGATTTAGTAGGGGTGTTTTGATTCAGGTGGTGTTTAGGATTAGTGGGGATATGTTTAGGTTTAGTGGGACGTGTGTTTAGGTTTAGTGGTTGGCATGTATTTATTTAGAGGTGTTTAGATATAGTGGGTGGTGTGTCTTCAAGTTTAGTTGGGGTGTGTTCAGGTTTGGTGGGAGGGGTGTTTAGGGTTAGTGCATTGTGTATAGTGGGGGTGTGTTTTGATTCAGGGGGTGTTTAGGTTTAGTGGCAGTGTTTAGGTCTAGTTTGGAGTGTGTTTAGGTTTTATGTGGTGATGTGTTTAGGTTTAATGGTGGATATATTTTAGTTAAGTGGGGATGTGTTTAGGTTTAGTGGTGGGTGTTTTTTTATTTATGTGGCGTTTAGGTTTAGTGGGTGTGTGTGTTTAGGTTTAGTCGGGGGTGTGTTCAGGTTTGGTGGGAGGGGTGTTTAGGTTTAGTGGTGGATGTGTTTAGATTTAGTGGGGGTGTGTTTAGGTTTAGTGGGGATGTGTTTAGGTTTAGTGGGGATGTGTTTTGATTTAGTGGTGTTTAGGTTTAGTGGGGGTGTGTTTAGGTTTAGTGGGGATGTTTTTAGGTTTAGTGGGGATTTGTTTTTATTCAGGGGGTGTTTAGGTTTAGTGGGGTGTGTTCAGATTTAGTTGGGGTGTATAGGTTTAGTGTGGGGAGGTGTTTAGGTTTAGTGGGGATGTGGTTTGATTCCGGGGGTGTTTAGGTTTAGTTGGGGTGAGTTTATGCTTATTGAGCAGTGTGTGTTTAGGTTTGGTGGGGGCTGTGTTTAGGTTTGGTGGGAGGGGTGTTTAGGTTTAGTTGGGCATGTGTTTATGTTTAATGGGGATGTTTTTAGGTATAGTGGGGGCTGTGTTTTGGTTTGGTGGGAGAGGTGTTTAGGTTTAGTGGATGGTGTGTTCTGGTTTAGTGGGGATATGTTTAGGCTTAGTGAGGGTGTGTTTAGGTTTAGAGGATGGGGTTATGGTTTAGTGGAGGGATGTGTTTTGGTTTAGTGGGGGTGTTTCATTCAAGTAGGGGAGTGTGTTTATGTTTAGTGGGGGTGTGTTCTGGTTTAGTGAGGGTGTGCTTAGGTTTAGTGGGGGATGTGTTAAGGTTTAGTGGGGTGTGTTTTCGATTAGTGGTGGTGTGCTTACATTTAGTGGGGGTGTTTCAGTTAAGTAGGGGGTGTGTTTAGGTTTAGTGGGGGATGTGTTTAGGTTTAGTTGAAGTGTGTTTTAGATTTGGTGGGTGTGTGTTTAGCTTTAGTAGGGGCATGTGTTTATGTTTAGTGGGGTGTGTGTTTAGGTTTAGTGGGGTTGAGTTTAGGTACAGTGTGGGTGCGCTTAGGTTTAATGAAGGGTGTGTTTAGATTTTGTGGGTGGTGTGTACTTAGGTTTAATGGAGGGTGCATTCAGATTTAGTGGGAAAGGTATTTATGTTTAATGGAGGATGTGTTTAAGTTTGGTGGGAGGGTTCTTTAGGTTTGGTGGGGATGTATTTAGGTTTAGCAGGGGAGTGTGTTTATGTTTAGTAGGGGTTATGTTTAGGGTTAATGGGAGGTGTGTTTATGGTTAGTGGGGGTGTGTTTCGGTGTAGCTGGGACATGTTAATCAAAACCACACCACGTGTTACTTCCTAAGGTAAATGACCAACTGTCATTCAGAGTATTCGCGAAGAGCGCTGGGTTGGTCAGCTATTTAGATGTATATACAGAGTATACATATATATATATATATATATATATATATATATATATATATATATATATATATATATATATATATATATATATATATATATATATATATATATATATATATATATGCTCCATCATTACAAGACTGTCGTAACTCCAAAATCTTGATTTTTCAGGAGAAGCGTTTTAAAGTTTCAAAGTCCTATAACTGCACCGAGATTTTGATTTAGACTTAAAATCTTCCCAGCGCCATCTCTCGGCCAAAAATACACTTAGACTTACGACTTTATTACCAAAAGACGCAGAATTAAATGTTCAATCTTATGAGCTATGTAACTCAAAACTTCAAATTTTTGAGTTACGACAGTCTTGTAATGATGGAGCGATATATATATATATATATATATATATATATATATATATATATATATATATATATATATATATATATACATATATATATATATATATATATATATATATATATATATATATATATATATATACATATATATATATATATATATATATATATATATATATATATATATATATATATATATATATATATTATATATATATACATATATATATATATATATATATATATATATATATATATATATATATATACTGTATATGACAAAGATTTCTAAGAACTTTCATAGGTTTCAATTCTGCTGATAATCGCATATAACCTCTACCATATATCACCACTCTCTATCTTGTTTTACCAATCACACCTATTTTGGTCCACCTTCACCGTCTAACACCACATCCACCGCTACAGCCTATCTACACTCAGTTCTCGATAGACGTTATTCCAACTCAAACAAAAGTAAAGGAATACAACAAATAAATTCACTGCTGTGAAGAGGAAACAGTTGTACCTACTGTAATTATACCCTTCACCCCTCCGGAGGACTCAAGAACTCTTCTCTCTTCCTCGGTGACGGTGGAGCCTGGATCAGAGGACCCTCCCGCCGAGGATTTCGGATCTCCTCGAATCAATTAAGTTCGAATGACGAGACGAGATGGAAGCGCCCCTTTCGTTTCCTTAATCACAAACGACAATATACATGCTCCCTCCGTCTCTCCTCCGCGTCTTGCATCATTTCCTCTTTTCCTCCTCCATTGTTGTCGTTCCGAAAAAGAAAGAAAAGACAAGAAAATTCGAATGAAATTCCGTCTGGGATTCCATTGGCTACACCGGCTGTAAGTGACGTCTCCGGTTCTTTATTAGACTTTGTTTGTAGGCAAATCAGATTACCCTTATTAGGGGTATAAAAAAAAGGGTAAAGGGGACATTCAGTCCTTTTTTCCTTGTTTTGTTCGACTTTGCGTCGGAGGCGAAAAATATACATTTTCGAAACTGAAATTCTCATTCGTTCCATCCTGCATAACCACAACTGGAAATAATGCCTGCCCGCTGACGCTTATCGACATATATATTTATTATAATTGTGTTTTAAGGCGTACGATGTACATTCAGCAATTTACTTCAGATATATATATATATATATATATATATATATATATATATATATAATATATATATATATATATATATATATATATAAACAACACACACACACACACACACACACATATATATATATATATATATATATATATATATATATATATATATATATAATTTATATATAAACAAACACATGAATATACATATATCTTCTATATATGTAAAAATGGATATATGTGTGTTTTTGTATGTTCCAGCATAACTTTTTTTTTCAAATGTATTGAGCAATTTCAACCAAACTCACTCAATCTCTGGGAAAGAATACTGTGTCAATGTAGTAAATATGTATTTTGGGTAAGACATCACTGGCACCAAAGGGCTGGGGGTGGGAAGGGATGACATGTAAAAATAACCAAAAACGACAAATATTAGTGTCTGACCCATAGTTTTTGAGGTTGCTGATATGAATAGTGACACTCCCGATGCCCTTTAAATCCAAGTTCAGCCCTGATAAGAATGGGGGTGGGGGTGTGGGGTGAGAATGGGTGAAAAATAAAATGTAAAAAATGACAGATATTATAGCAGAATCCACCTAGCTTTGCAGCTATGCCCCGCCCACTGCACGCCAGTTAGCTCCCGAAGGGGGATTGACGTCACACTAGTTAACAGTCCAAATGATAGCCAGTACGTGATTTGACTCCGTTCAGTAATGTCGAGTTTCGTGCATGAATCGTCACACCGCAGATTGAGTTCCCAGAGTTTTGAAGTATGGAATTGATATCTCCGATAAACGATATATTAAGTTATATATCCCAGGAGGACTTTACCTAACTAAGAATATGGTTATGAAGATCATGGATCATATTGTCTGTGCATCTTTATTTTTTGATCATGCGCAGCCTAAATACACAAGCATCTTGCATTTTTTTTTTTTTTTTTTAATTGGTGTTGGCCTAAATAAGCGATCCCACATAGGCCACATTAATTGAAATAAAGCATAGACTTCTGGAGCCATGTCAGATGTTAATATCATTGAGAGATTAGGCCTACACGTCAGTTTCTTATATTCTGAGGCAGTGACAAGGCATGGGCCTACACATCAAATTCTTATATTTTGAGACAATGACAGGGCATCGGCCTACACGTCAATTTCTTATCTCAAATAGTTTTGTACCCGTATCTGTTGGAAACAGAGTAGGTTTTAATTAATATAGTGGCTTCAACTCCACGATATATAATGTATATGCATAAAGTGGAATGTACACGTATAAGCAAGTGCACATAACACAGACATGCTTGGATGGCCATAGTAATTGTAACGCCACTTATACCACCGAGAATAAAAGTAAAACTTGTGGGAATGTAGTCGATGACACACACAGATCAATCATAGGACTGTCTCAGCCTTACACACAACTATCAAACTGCTCTCAGTGAACTATATTGAAAATATATTGACAAAAGGGATAACAAATTATATTATTGTGATAGTAAATATAAGGCTTCTTAACGAAATGAGGAAAAAAAATAAATGATAGCTGAAAAAGTTATGTATGAGATGATCCAAACCAGTGTGCGAGTAGCCCATGATTCATTTGCTTTTGGGGGCATTCTTGTACAGTAGGTTACCTTGTTGGACAAAAGGATACATAAGAGTCAGTAAATTCTCTCTCTCTCTCTCTCTCTCTCTCTCTCTCTCTCTCTCTCTCTCTCTCTCTCTCTCTCTCTCTCTGTTGTTAGGAGAATATTCTAGCGTAGACTATATTCATAAATATCTCGATTACTTTTAATTAAAAAAAATGACGAAATTTCAGTTAACAAGAGTAGGAAGATAATTCTTTACACCAGTATTTTATGAACTGGTCTGTTTTTATTTCGCAACGTTAGGTAACCATATGAAAATTTTGCGAAGACACTTCAAGCACCACAAGAGCAGCAACAAAAACAAGAATAACCACAACAAGAACCACAATAAAAGGGCTGAATATAATATAGGCCCATAATCCACACGTCATAAAGACATAGGACATTATAGGTCTACGTCATTTTTTTACAGTCCTGTTATTTCGAAAGGAGATAATGTCCTTAAGAAAATTCTCAGCAAATTATATCCAGTATGATTCGTATATCCTGTCATACTGTAACTTTAAGTTAAACATGGGCATGTTCTGGTTTTGTAGGGTGCAGTCACTGCTTGTCATCACTCTGAATGTGTAAACGATTGCAATGAAATCGATTTTTGACTATTAATGACTATTAAAATGTAGTAAAATTTCCTGAAATCAGTATGAAATACCAGTCTGCATAGCTCTGAGGAAATCTGTGTTAAATTTAGAATGGTGAACACGCTCGACAATATCAGACGGTAATTACCATTGTCCATTGAGTCAAGTGCAACCATTCGAATGCAGACATTCCCCGTGTCACCTCCGTATTCAGGTGAACCTCATTTACGAAACACAGCACTGTAGCATCGCGAAACACTCCTGACTTCATTCATATTTTCCTGTTTTTTTTGCCATTTTTAGGGAGATGCGTAGTATGATTTTATTGAAGGGGATATAACATTTCCTTTTGATCATCAGCAGAACATATTTTAGTTTGGTAAAACAACCATTGCAAAATAAATGAAGAGGGAAAAAAACCACAGATTAACCAACTTTTCGAAACCATTGCCAACCAATCAGCTTCATGGAATGGTTATGACGTAATGAGTGGTGATCCATAGTTTTTGAGGTTGCTGAGATGAATAGTGACACTCCTGGTGCCCTTTAAGTCTAAGTTCAGCCCCGATAAGAAGGGGGGGCGGTGTGAGAAGGGGTGAAATATAAAATTTCAGAAATGCTGGGCAGTGTAATTGAAGCAGCTATCTTAACAGGAAAGAGAGAGAGAGAGGTGGTTGTTAGGGAGGAGAAAGAAGGAAAAAGTGAGGGAGAGAGTTGATAGGTTGTCATTCATAGTTTTCTCAGGCAGCGCCAGGTTGGTCAGCTAGTATATATATATATATATATATATATATATATATATATATATATATATATATATATATATATATATATATATATATATTATATAATGTATATCGGAAGTATATAGCTGTGATTGTCAGTAATTTGAATGTTAACTCTAGCCATAACTACTTAATTATTGTAAACTGCTGGCATAAGTAGCAGAATGAACATAAACACCTGCTGTAAGTAGAAGTTTCAGTGTAAACATTCGTAATTCTGGTAATCAGTGATTGAATAGGTACAACGAATGGCAGGCTGAAACAATTTCCAAAGAAATTCGCTCATATTAACCGTACAGAGAAAGAAACCCGAAACCCAAAAAGTATTTTAAATTTTGATTATTTCAAATTCCAGGCGGCTCCAAATTCTGCAACTGTTGATTAAGTGTCGTTTCCTGACTTAATTGGCCAATTCGACGCCATGGTTTGGCCATAGGCCGAATTCATATCCTACCTTTGGCCAAATAAATGTTAATATAAATCCTGGAATTGACATTCCCGTCCGGATTTCGAAATTCTCTCGTGTAGCCAAAGAGATGGCGGCAGATATGCAAACATAAAATGCGCGTGTTTCGCAGAATGCAATGTATATTAATTTGCAATTTTTTGATTTGTGTAAACACTACGCGCATTCGAGCTAAATTGAGTTTTGATTGGCTTAATTTATCTGCAGCGCAAATAAACACAACATAGCGGAAGTGACGCTCGGCTATGAATAATAATAAATGGTCATATCCTTCTTTTTCTAAGCAGCCAGTTCGTATGATACGCGTTTCGTATGATACGCGTTTTGGTCTGTGAGACCTTTTTGTATCTTTTATCATTTGGTTTTATATTTTAGTTCTTATATAAGATGCAAATCTAAAGATATATTTTATAATTTGTTTTGTTGCACTGAGTAGGTGTCAACGTGTTAATAAAATTTAGTATCCGAAGCTATAAGTAACCACGGAGTATGGACTTTTGGAAATGTATAATCATTCTTTGCTAATAGAATCATGTGGAGAAACAAGAAATTACTATTTTCCGAATTACTGTTTTGTGACCACAATTCTGGAAGAATATATTTATTTAAAAAAAAGGAATTATTACTTTCTGAACGCCTTCTAGAAAGAAAATAATTATTAAAAAAGACATGACATTAATAATGCGGTATATGTTGATACAGTTTTGGTCAGTTTAACCTGTAAAAAATATACTTTTTGCCCAACATGTCCAGTCTGGATTATCCAGAGACTCATAACAACCATTTCCATATACTGCAAAGTTTTGGAATTCTCCCCTTCCTTCACTGTTCATTGATTAATCCCATTTTTCCCTTTGTTTTTTTAGGTGGCAGGTTTGTTTTTTCTCTCAGTCCTTTTTCTCGTTTCCCATAAGCCTTAGTAAACAAAATTAGTTAGGGACTTTATACGAAGTTTGCCTTGAACCAGCGCAAGTCCATGGCGAAAATGCAATAAGATGCCGGATGTGAACCTCTGATCTTTTTCCCGAATAAACACCGATGATTACGCAGAGGCATCGGAGTGTGCTAGTTATGTCGATCTCTCACTGAACGCCGCCTCCAAAATGCATTTGTGAACCACACAAACATCCTTTAAAGAAACCGAGCAGTTTTAGAAAATCAGTATGACAGCTCTCTTACAGATGAACTAGTTTCCACTTATTTGAGAGTAATTGTTTGAGTATTAAGGATCTGTTATTCTTTTGTATATATTCAGGATCCATTATTTTTATCTATAGAATTTCATTATTTCATTTTAAAGCCCAAAGTCATACCTATTTTTGCATACAGAATTTTCTCTGAAATCCGGAAATCGGTTGGAAATCGAGGCACAAACGCGAAATTTGCCGATTTGATCAAGGGGAAGTCAGTCAGACAATAGTTTAGAACCTCCGGAAGGAAGGAACGTGACCCCTGAAGTTTTTGGGAAAACGTTCATTTGGCCTAGTTCAGTATGCAGGAGTAGAATATTCGTCCTTTTTAGTTTTCTGAAAAGAAAACTGTTGTGCTGGCTTTGTCTGTCCGTCCGCACTTTACTCTGTCCGCACTTTTTTTTGTTAGCCCTCAGATCTTAAACACTACCGAGGCTAGAGGGCTGCAAATTGGTATGTTGATCACCCACCCTCCAGTCATCAAGCATACCAAATTGCAACCTTCGGCGCATTTTTTACCTGCTTACTTTTGTCCAGTGCGAGAGATAGACACGTCCATGAACACAGATGCACTTTTTTTATCTATCTCACTTTCTCTCTCTTTATATATATATATATATATATATATATATATATATATATATATATATATATATATATGTGTGTGTGTGTGTATATGTATGTATGTATGTATGTATGTATACATACGCATATATGCAACTGATGTATCCCGTGGAAAGCGGAGTCTTGATAGAAAGAGTCAAACCAGTACTTGTACATAAAACATCCTTTGTTCAGTTATGAGCGCCGATTTCGGAGTAACTGTCTCCATCATTAGTTCTGACAACAAAAACAGAAAGAAAAACAGCAGGTATTCATTTATTTTAATGTTGCTTTGTTTCATTTTTATGGTTGTACATTACCAGTTTTTGTATAACCTTTCGTGTAACTTTTTATATAACATTACTGTATTCTAATCATCGTTTATGATTTGGTGATTTTTCCATTTTTCTTTCCGTGTTTTTGTTGTCAGAAGGATACTCCGAACCCGGAGTCATTACTGAACAAAGGACGTTTTACGTACTGGTTACTGTATATATATTTTAGTATATTTATGTATATATATATATATATATATATATATATATATATATATATATATATATATATATATATATATATATATATATATATATATATATATATATATATATATACATACACACATATATATATATGTATATATATATTAAGAATAATCATTAACAAAAAACACAAAATATAAATAAACCACTTTTAGAGGCTTACAGGCCAAGAATATTGTAAATATTTCCACAGATCTTTCTTTCCTAAGAAATGCAAAGTAAAAGCAGTATTATAACTGCTTGTATAATGCAATCCCGACCCTACCCTCTTCCCAGCATCCCATGACCCCGAATGGAAATCAACGCCACTCACATTTTTATGAGAGATGAATCCCTATTTGACTTCGTTGGCCTGATATCCTTTTAGGAGTTTGCGAAGCTGCGTCCTTGACTCCCTAATCCTTCCAGCAGTTGATAATTGGTCGCCGGATTCATCTGTAACTTCCCCACGGAGTTCAGTTAAAGAACTGAGCCACAGTTCATAAAATTTTCGTCGTGACATGGCAATGACGGGGAGGTAGATTGATCGTGAATATTTCGAGTTCTGTTTTGTTTTATTGGCCTTTAGAGGAATAAAGCCAGTGGGATGATTACAAAGTACTATATCCTCACTAACGATAAGTTTATCTCTCTAGGTAAATCCTTCAGTCATATTCTGCGAGCAATACAGATGCATTAGCTCTGAAAGTATTATTTCTGGCTCCTGCATCTTGTATGTTCATTCCAGTAATATCTTATGAGAGCTCAAAAAGATATTTAGCGCTTGGTATGAAAGCAGTTGTGATGAAAAATATTCCTTGATCACGATCACTCAGTATCTCGCCACGTCTATCGCTTCCACCCTCTCTCTCTCTCTCTCTCTCTCTCTCTCTCTCTCTCCAAAAACTCTCTATCACTCTCTCTTTTGTCTCTCTCTCTTTCCAAAACCACTATCACTAAGTATTTTGTGAAAAATGTGTTTTTATATAACACATATATATGTATATGTATATATATGTATATACACATATATACATACATAAAATTACATATATATATATATATATATATATATATATATATATATGTATATGTCTGTGTGCATGCATATATATACAAATATGTATATACATGTGTGTGTGCGTTAGGACAAATTCTAATGATGTGGTAACATGCTGTTTAATACCCTTTCGTTTCACTAATATACTTGGAAAGGGTTACGAGGACTTAAGGGACACGGAAGTAAGACGATATAATTATTATTATTATTCAGTTCGACATAAAACATAATTCGATTGCTATCTCTTTAGTCGCTTCCCCTTTATAAAAAACTCAAGGAAAAGAAAGAAATTATTGTCTGTTCAGAGTAAATAATTAGAAGAAAAGGTAAGTCATATATATATTAAAGGAATATAGAAACAGCATGAGGAAAACTTTAAAAAGTTCAGAATACAAAATTATAGAAAGATGGAATTAAATAGAACAGAGGAAGATCGAAGCTAAAAATGAAAATGATTGTATGTTCAGTCTGTGCCCTTGGTCGTTATTACTCAAAATAAATATAATAAGCCTGCGCCCTTGGCCCAGAACGTTGTAAGTGACCTCTACGTTTGGTAAGAGAAGATGTTCTAGAGCTCACTTAACGGAAGGAATTTATTTTTCATTAGTAATAAATATTTAGTGTGTAATAAGTTAGGCGACTGATTCTTTAAATAAAGAACGCTGGAGATTTTCCAATAATTCTCTCATAAAAGGAAAATTCTGGAGATGCGAATTATTTGTATTTTAAAATTATGTTTGATATATATATATATATATATATATATATATATATATATATATATATATATATATATATATATATATATATATATATATATATATATATATATATATATATATATCGCCGCCTCTATTTTCGAGGTTCTTGGAGATGCGAATTTTTAAAAGAAGGCTTTTGGAGAGCTGCTGAACACGACACGAAAATAAACAAACACTTTTCCAGCACTGAGACTTTTCCTGCTCGAATGAAGTAAAAAGTTCACGAAATTAAAAAGGAGGAGCAGCAGCGTGTGATGTCGCCATGGCAGAAATCCTCTGGCGCAAAAGTGAATCGGAACGAGCGAGGGTGACATTTGCTGGACTAGGGATTGAGAAGAGAAAGACGACCGTCTGACATTCAGCCGCTGTTAATCATATCGGTGTTGTTGCACTTCGCTTCCGATTCTCCGTTGCTCGTCAGTGGATTTTTAATGGAGAAAATAGCCCAGCATTTTTGAAAGGTGTTCATGGAAAAACATTTTATTTAAATGGGTTGAATCAATAAAATATCTATACCCCGGTAGTGGGGTAATGCCGTCGGTGCACCTTATACTAAAGCCGTTCTTTTAGGTATTAATATTTTGTTGGTTCAAATTATCTAAAAGATTTTATTTGATCTTCATTTATGTTTTGAATATAGTCTAAAGCCGTTCTTTTAGGTATAGACAGATATTAGAATAAAATAGAACAAAGGATTTAGGCCCAAGGGCAAACTCTGGGACCTGAGGTCATTTGGCGCTGAAATGGAAACTGAGAGTAAAAGGTTACAGAGGTGTTACAGGAAGAAAACCTCACAGTTGCATTATGAATCAGTTGTTAGGAGAGGGTGGATATTTTCAGGTCCCAGAGCTTGGCCTTGAGCCTAAATCCTTTGTTCTATTTTATTCTAATATCTGTCTATACCTAAAAGAACGGCTTTAGACTGTATTTAGAAAATAAAACAAATATTCAAAACATAAATGAAGGTCAAATAAAATCTTTTAGATAATTTGAACCAACAAAATATCAATACCTAAAAGAACGGCTTTAGTATGATTTTGGCAAATAAAAAAAGTATTCAAAACATACACGAAGATCAAATAAAATCATTAATTATTTCATTTCTTCGTAATTACTGCCACACCATTAGTAGTAATCAGAGTTGCAGACTTAGTCATTAGGAAGGTTTTCTCTGGTCGTCTTCCCGGGCAATATGTTGTGGTCCGTGACCGAATCGAGACTTATTGCAGGTTAATCACCCCAGACCAAGTCGCTATCGATATGAATGGGCGGAATTTGGGCTGGCACCTGCCTTATATATCTCTCGTTTCAAGTCGGTTTTGGTTTTGTGAGGGGGGGGTGAGGCTGGGTAAACTTTTCGGTATGATTAACATGACGTCTGACCAGTACTTATTTTCCACTCTCTCTCTATCTCTCTCTTTCTCTTTGTTCTCTAAAACTCTCTCTCTCTCTCTCTCTCTCTCTCTCTCATTATATGCAAATGATTGTTTATATGCAAATCTCTTCTTTATTTATATCTCTCTCTCTCTCTCTCTCT
>NC_089747.1:43909789-43959789 GCF_040412425.1 Macrobrachium rosenbergii | reverse complement strand
ACTATGAGCAACTCGAAATTTTCAGGGAAGTTTACTACAAGGAACTCTGAATTTTCAGGGTAGTTACTATGTGCAGCTCGGAATTTTCAGGGAAGTTACTATAGGCAGCTCTGAATTTTCAGGGAAGTTACAATGGGCGACTCTGAATTTTCAGGGAAGTTACTATGGGCAACTCGGAATTTTCAGGGAAGTTACCATGGGCAACTCGGAATTTTCAGGGAAGTTACTATGAGTAAGTCGGAATTTTCAGGGAAGTTACTATGGGCAACTTGGAATTTTCAGGGAAATTACTATGAGTAACTCGGAATTTTCAGGGAAGTTACTATGGGCAACTCGGAATTTTCAGGGAAGTTTACTATGAGGAACTCGGAATTTTCAGGGAAGTTACTATGTGCAGCTCGGAATTTTCAGGGAAGCTACTATAGGCAGCTCGGAATTTTCAGGGAAGTTACTATGGGCAGCTCGGAATTTTCAGGGAAGTTACTATAGGCAGCTCGGAATTTTCAGGGAAGTTACTATGGGCAGCTCGGAATTTTCAGGGAAGTTACTATGGGCATCTCGGAATTTTCAGGGAAGTTGCTATGGGCAGCTCGGAATTTTCAGGGTAGTTACTATGGGCAACTCAGAATTTTCAGGGAAGTTACCATGGGCAGCTCGTTATTTTCAGGGAAGTTACTATGGGCAACTCAGAATTTTCAGGGAAGTTACTATGGGTAACTCAGAATTTTCAGGGAAGTTACTATGGGCAACTCGGAATTTTCAGGGAAGTTTACTATGAGGATCTCGGAATTTTCAGGGAATTTACTATGTGCAGCTCGGAATTTTCAGGGAAGTTACTATAGGCAGCTCTGAATTTTCAGGGAAGTTACTATGCGACTCGGAATTTTCAGGGAGGTTACTATGTGCAGCTCGGAATTTTCAGGGAAGTTACTATGGGCAGCTCGGGAATTTTCAGGGAAGTTACTATGTGCAGCTCGGAATTTTCAGGGAAGTTACTATGTGCAGCTCGGAATTTTCAGGGAAGTTACTATGCGACTCGGAATTTTCAGGAAGTTACTATGTGCAGCTCGGAATTTTCAGGAAGTTACTATGGGCAGCTCGGGAATTTTCAGGAAGTTACTATGTGCAGCTCGGAATTTTCAGGAAGTTACTATAGGCAGCTCGGAATTTTCAGGAAGTTACTATGGGCAGCTCGGAATTTTCAGGGAAGTTACTATGGGCATCTCGGAATTTTCAGGGAAGTTGCTATGGGCAGCTCGGAATTTTCAGGGAAGTTACTATGTGCAATTCAGAATTTTCAGGGAAGTCACTATGGGCAACTCAGAATTTTCAGGGAAGTTACTATGGGTAACTCAGAATTTTCAGGGAAGTTACTATGGGCAGCTCGTTATTTTCAGGGAAGTTACTATTGGCAACTGGGAATTTTCATATAAAGTATTACGCAGAATTAGGAATAGAAATATTTTGATATCGGCGAGTGGAATCCTCTTAAAGAGTCTTTTTATGAAGACAAAAGAACTTGAAGGACCCTTGTTCATAACGGTTCATGTGATGAAATCTCACGTTCGTGTGAAAGAGACATTCCAGGTCCTTTCCATTTGGCAGATGCCTTCATTGACATATGCACAATGATCTAGAAAATCATCTAGCGACAAGTATCGCTGTTATATACACATACGAAAAAGCTCCTGAAATAAACAGTTGTTCACCTTTACTCGTCATAAGGAAATTAACGAAGGGAAATAATACTGTTTTGCCCGTATTTGTCACCTGCGAAAAAATGCGCCCCCTCCAATAATCCGTTATGAACCTTGTAAGTAGCAGTAAAACCTGGAATTTCCTGGAAGTAACATGATGACTAATGGTGGAGAGACGGAAACTTGGCCTGTTGCCATGGGCTGGATGACACATGGGCCAACAACACGAAAGGACAATTCGGTGAAAAGCTTCGTACATTGTAAGCTTCATGTATTAAACAGATACGGAATGGAATGAACCATACTGTTCGATGTTTCCTTCGGGAAATTTGCCACGATTTTTTTTCCCAATTATTATTATTATTATTATTATTATTATTATTATTATTATTATTATTATTATTATTATTATGCAGACGATGAAACATATTCATATGGAAGAAGCCCATACGAACTATTGACCTGAAATTCAAGCTCCCAAAGAATATGATGTTCATTCGGAAGAAGTAACAGAAGGTAATGGGTAACACAGAGAGAGCAGTTATTAGAAAAACAGTTAAATTAATAAATAAATAAAAATGTAAGTAAAATATTAAAATACAAGTTGAATTTGATTAGGGTAGTAAAGCTTTCCTCGCCTTTGAAGCATGAAGGGAAAATGGCCTTAGCATATGTTTTAGGGTCGTTCTTTAGGTACTGAGTGTATGGAGTTAGCTGAATATTTAAAATTTATTTGTTACGCGGTTATTCCAAACGAGCTTTTGATGTACAGTATAAAAGATATGGGAATCACGATAAGAACAAACAATTTATTACAGGATTTTTTATTAACGAATTACGTTTTGGTTTTACAAGCAATTTTAATTATACGTATTAAGCAGATGAAACAGCACTTTTTGTAATAACTTTATGTAAGACACATATGTTACTATTCCTTGAAATAAAAAACCAGTTAGTTAAAGAAAAACTATTGCTTTCGGTATACTGGGGCCTGCAGCCTCACTCTCTTTGCATTTGTTGCAAAGTCACAAAGGAGCATGACACTGGTACTCTATACTCACACATGGTATTTCGTTAAACTTTACGTTGGATGAATATTCATTCTTATAGAAACCTTAATGAGAGAGAAAGAAGGATATTCATATTTACTATTTAAGGAGCTCGTTTTACGAAGTTTTAAGATTCAAACGATGTTACTGATCGTTCTGCTGACAGTCCCGTATAGCCTCAGGCGGCCACTAGTTACCAAGATTCGTCTTGCCCAAAATTTAATTTTCTTGTTTAGGGCCCCACTAATTTCCAAATCAAAAGATCCTGTATTGGATATTATTGTCACTAAATATCTGAAAGGTTCGGCTTCCTTAGTCTTCTTTCTATATGGTGTTATTTCATTCATTTGTTTTTATTATGACATGGGTACTTCTGTTGTTCTTAGATACGTTTTAAGTTCCATCTCTCTTGATACATGGTCTATTCTATTAAGCAAGATTTGTAACCCTTGAAATTAGCTATTAAAACAGCATCTTCTGCATTTTCCAGGACAAGTTTCTTTTCAATCTCAGCTATTTTTTTTTTCATTAAATATCTATGAAAAGGGAAAGAGTAAATTGAAAATTAACATTCTTTTCCTGCAAACCACTATTTACCTAAAAGAAGAGTACATTTCCATTAAAACCTTCGCAAGTGTAATGCCTCTGTGGTTACTGCATTCAGTGAGGTCACCTTTTAATTATATATATATATATATATATATATATATATATATATATATATATATATATATATATATATATATATATATATATATATATTTGTGTGTGTTTGCATGTGTGTATGATTGGCATTCTCTCCCCATTTGCACAGAATGCAACTCCCCATCTATGGGAAACAAAGGGTCTCCAGCCTCAATCCCTGTGCAAAAGTTGCTAAGTCAGAAAAAAATTACAGCACAGGTAATGTTGAGCCAAGAATGGCATTTCTTAAAACATATCACTTCATGATATTCCTTCACATTCAAGCTTTTGTATCTACGAAAAAATTATTTACATTCAATAGTTAAGGAACTAGCGTTAAGAATATTTCCATTGTTATCATCGGTCAACTGATGGTCCGTTGTTGCCTCAGACTCATCACTCAAAACTAGATTTTTCCAGTTCTGTTTTCTGAAGATGGAGAAGCTGAGGCCATCTATTGGCCACTGGAAGAAGCACTTACTGGAGAAATTCTTCAAACTAGAAACTAATGTGCTTTTGATAGCAAGGCAACGTAAGTTTTGCAAACACGTATATTCAGTGGTTTTCATATTAAAGAAAAAATTACATTCCTTAACGACTGATGTCACTAACTGAAATGCATTTGAAGCAAAATCGAAAAGTTCATAAGGAAATTCACGTGATAGGTTGTATTACAAATGGGGGTGGGACTGTTCCTAGACGAGAATCCAGGGTGACCAACAACACGATAAAATACCGCAATTTATATCATTCAAATAAGCATCAGAGAAAGAGTATATTGATATATTTTCCCATTTTTAATTTTAATAAAAACCACAAGCAAAAGTTTTCTCTTGGTTTCTCTATTATGTAAAATGTATAACGTTTGTACCCTTTGGTGCAGGTTCCCACGATAAACACTGCTTCCAACATGGGAAGCAGAATTACCAATATAATCCTTACAGACGGCTTTTTATTTGAACAGGAAAGCTGGATAGGGATTTTATATGTGAGCAGGGGAAATTCTGCATTGCTTTTAGTTTTCTGTAAAAGAAAACTATTGTGCCGGCTTTGTCTGTCCGTCCGCACTTCTTATCGTCCGCCCTCAGATCTAAAAAACTACTGAGGCTAGAGGGCTGCAAATTGGTATGTTGATCATCCACCCTCCAATCATCAAACATACCAAATTGCAGCCCTTTAGCGCAATAGTTTTTATTTTATTTAAGGTTAAAGTTAGCCATAATCGTGCTTCTGGCAACGATATAGGATAGGCCACCACCGGGCCGTGGTTAAAGTTTCATGGGCCGCGTCTCATACAGCATTATACCGAGACCAACGAAATATCGATATATTTTCGGTGGCCTTGATTATACGCTGTAGCGGCTATACAGAAAACTCGATTGCGCCGAAGGAACTTCGGCGCATGTTTTACTTGTTTATTATTACCTTTTATTATTGATGAGCAGTTTAAGCACAGTTTCGCATTTTTTATATCATTTCAAAGATTTTGCCATGACAAGTCCTTTCTTTCGTTTGATCAGGATTACCAACATAAATAAACTGTATGGACTATTCTCAGTTTAAATTAAATGAGTAATTAATCAGTGTCATTAGTCTTATACCACTGATTCAACAAGTAGCCCATGAAACGACAAGCTTAGGAAATTTCCCTTGTTAAAAACTCTAAAATTTGGCAACGCTATCTTCTCCAAGGTAAACATTGCCATACCTATTGGTTTTACCCATTCTGGGGGGTTGCTAAGAAAAGACGAAGATTCGTGTAAGGATAAACTGAATGAAATAGTTTTGAACCCGCAGTATTTAGCAAGATATGAAATATGTGAAATGCCCTGTTAAAATCTTTGAAATGACATAAAAAACCCGAAACCGTACTAGACTTTCTCAGCATTGAATTTTATATTCCAATTCCAATTCCAGTAGGTCTCAAAATAATGCAAAGAGAAATAGAAGTAATTAGGACTGAGTATGAACAGGAAATAATGCCAGATGGACAAATGGCTTAAGGAATCTGAAACCTCCAAATATTTAGGAACATTGGTGTTCTGGAACAAAGTCCTATCAAATACAGGTCAGATTGAATAGCATTTGGAAATCAAGTAGGTTGATATTGCATTCGAAAGTAAGTCTAGTGTGATCTGTATGAAATTGAATCTTGAATCGTAGGCTCGAGAATGAAGGTTGCCGAAAAAGCTTTGGGCCTAATGGCGGTTTTCTCAGGGAGTATATATATATATAAATAAATAAAATATATATATTATATATATATATATATATATATATATATATATATATATATATATATATATATATATATATATATATATATATATATATATATATATATATAAGTGATAAATGGTTGGTACTAGGTCACGAACTGATAGCTCAGTGGTAACGTGACTTTAGTTGCTGGATAAGTTCTGTGTCGATGGTTGATTTCGGCAGTACCCATCCATTTAATAAATATAATGTGACAATTCTCCATGGAGAATATTCTTTGAGGTAGCGTGAATTTGATATTAAGCGATTTTGTAGCTTCATGATTGTATATAAATCAGTGTGATAAAGAAATTTTCATATATATATATATATATATATATGTGTAACATGTGTATATGTATACTTATACATACATACATACATACATACATATATATATATATATAATATTATATATACAAATATTACTGCTGTTCGCCCTCGTAACTTTTGATTGTAAAAATATCAGCCTGACTGAGACCGGGAAAAGACGTTGTCTATATAGGAGCATCTTCAGTTCAAACCTTAACGTCCGTTGGAGAACAGGATAGGGAAGTTAGGCCTTCCACCCTATAGGAAAATTTCCATATTCAACTTTAAAAATAGGTGGTCCTAAGGTCCTTTTTTCCTTTTTACCTGTCTCTCGTGGCGAATGTTTTAACAAAGCGTAGACGCCTAAGGCATGACTGTAGGCCTGTTTTGACCCAGGCCGGTCAGGGAACTTCAGAGAGACTGGAGCATTCGGAGAGACCACATGTCCGACGGGGCCTCTTCTCCTTTTCTTTGTCTATTATCCTATTAGTGAAGTGAAGAAGCAATTGCGAAGACCCCACCCCCGGCGGTGTTGGTGCGCACAGCGTTCATCCTAAGGTAAAGTCGCTTTTTGTTCAAAACTTCGCCCATTCTTTTATCTTTTTTCTGTATTTCGCATTTCTTTGTTTTCCTCCTTCATCCCCCACTTACTGTATATGTGTTTACGAAGTCTAGATTAAGCCTAATTATTATATTGTGAGCTTCAACCCCGTTATTCCAGTAAAATACCTAGGATTTAGGGTAAGCAAAATCAGGTTAAATCTCGATGCTTTGTATGCCTCGCGTCCGAATGTTTGGAAGAACCGTTGCGTTTAAAATCAAATTCATCTCAAATATTCTTTGTTAAGGTTAATAACCCTTAACTGGCGACCTTTGGCTAATTAACGTCTGTCTTTGAGGTTAACTTTTGGCTTCAAGTGGCAGGTTACGTGTAATCTTGGTTTGCAGGGGCGAAAAATTTACGTAAATTGAATAATACATGATCAACCAAGACCCTCACACGTAACATTGGCGACCTTGCGTAGAATCTAAAGTACATTTTAGAGAAAGAATCTGGAGAAAAGGAAATTAAATTACATTAATTCCAAAAAAAATAAAATAAAATAAAAGTCAGATATTGAACTCCATTTCATTCTTCCAAACAAGGAACGAGGCATAATAATAAGCAGTAAAGAGAATAGTTATAATAACAAGTGTAGTGAGAATTAGCGTAGGTAAAAGGGTGCAACTCGAGAGCAGAGAATCACAATTTGTCGTTAGGACATTTTACCGTGTTCGGATCGAAATCAAGCTAACGAATTCAAAGGCCGAAAGCGGAGCCCAGTTCATATACACAAAGTAATATAGAAATCGCGTCGGCAATTCCGATCGTTATTGTTTGCATATAGCGGGAATCATTCAAAACCGTGTCAGTGAAGTAGCAAACGAACTGAAATAGTAATTTTACAATAAAGGTACCGTTCAACAACGTAAATTTACGCAGGCAGACTAGCATTTCTCTTTTCATTCTTTGTTTAATGTCCGGGTGAGAATACGATAACAAAAGACAAAGTTGTTTGGTAATTTAGTTTTCCATCCGTAACGTAAAACACTATGCATGATTGGTATATTTAAAGTAAAATCTGGATACCTGCATTTGTTGCGTTCTTTTTTTGAATTTGTTTGAAAAAGAAAATACCCGCCATCTTGGATTCCTCCGCTGTGTTCGCGCGATTGTTTTGAAATTGTTCGAACTGTTTGTGAGAGAACGGCCATTTGGTGTTCCTTCGCCGCCCGAGGTTGTTTTTGAAATTTAGGCCTAACGGGACCTTGGCCGCCATCTCAAAGACCTTGTTATTTGTGACCTCTGAACTCTGCGAGCCACTCTTGGGAGCTTTTTCATGGCAGAACCCACCTCCTAATATCTTAGCTAAAAAAAACCAAAGATAATTTAGGCAGGGAAAGATAGGCCTTAGTTAGGAGTAATAACAAGTTCCTATACAAATACCTGCTATAAAAATCATATAAAGAAAATTTAAAATTTTACGATAAACTTTTGTGACGTCGGCTCCCAGGAAAATTAAGATAATAAAGTAATCCCTAAGGAAGTCAAGACGACGCATCTATATCATTTTATTAAGATCCATGCCATTGTGCATGTATAAAATCTTTGTTTACATGTTCTCAAGCAGCAAGAAATTAGCTGATTGAAAATCTCTCTCTCTCTCTCTCTCTCTCTCTCTCTCTCTCTCTCTCTCTCTCTCTCTCTCTCTCTCTCTCTTCGTCGTTCAAGTAAGCATTCCTAACCTAAGTGTACGTGACCCTCTTCAAAGAAAGAACGGCCGACACTAGGCTAATTAATTCGAATACAATAAACCAAATAAAAGAAACACCTCTGTCCCACAATAGATGAGGACAAGTTAAGAGTAATTACGATACAGTGATAAACTGTCGGTCACGAGTGAGGCCTGCTATCCAGACCGAAGTAAACAGTAGTTTTCACCCTCTGAAAAAAAGAAGGGGCCAGCACTGGGGCGGTACTGGGACCAGCCACTCACGAGGATCTTTAGAAAAAAAAAAAAAAAAAAAAAACCCAAATTCACTTTATTCCACAGTGCCAATAATTTGCAGCACTGTCATCACTTGAATAGCTTCTCTCTCTCTCTCTCTCTCTCTCTCTCTCTCTCTCTCTTTTACCTTCCCTTTCTCTCTCATTCGATTGTTGCACTCTGCAGGGGTGTAGAGTGCCTTTCCTCCCATATAGCCTAGTTGGACTCCAGTAGAGGGTCCCTAGGAACACATTGGCACCATAAGTGCCAGAACAGAAAAATAAAAAAACAAAACAAAGGGAACACAGAAGAGAAAGTTCTTCTGGAACCTAACCTGCACCAGTGCCTAGGGATACTGAGTGCCACCAGTGTGACCTGTACACGGCACACCCAAACTACAGTGCCACCTTTTGAAAGGGTGCCACGTCATTGAAGAGACACTTCCTCGCTGCCCAAGTACGCCCGTCGACCCGGTTAGACGCCCTTCCCCACCAGAACCATGGCAGCAGAGCATTATAAAACCTTCCTGGGGCTGGGGACGGCGGCAGGTCTCACCGGCTCGGAACTTACCACCTGGGTTAAGGAGCAAGTGGACGACTTGGCCAAGCGGGAGAAGGAAGAAAGACTCGAGCAGAGGAAGTATGAAGCCGAAGCAAAGTATGAAGCCGAGCAAAGAAGTATGAAGAAGAAGCGAAAGGGTGTATGACGCCGAGAGCAAAGGCAGTATGAAGAGGAAAGAAGAAAAGGAGACAGCATGAGTTAGCCTGCAAGGAAACTGAGTTAGCCCTAAAGGAGAAGGAGCTCGAGCTTGAGAGAGCGAAAATGGAGAATGCCGAAGCTATGGCTAGCCATCAAGCCTCCAGTCCTACACCTGCTGCATCAAACGCTCCAATTTCGAGCATCAATTCCCTAGTCCCCAAGTGGACTGAGGACGAGCCAGAAGCATGGCTGGAGGAGATCGAGGCTCTTTTCGATAACTACAGCACCACGGAGACGGAGAGAGCCTTAATACTAGCCAAGCATATGGAGGAAAAGCCAAGGCAGCGCTTCGCTCACTGGAGAAGAGCCAGAGAGGCAACATGGCGGAAGTTCGTAGAGTCATTACAAAAGGCCTACGAGATAACCCCAGAAAAATGGAGACAACGGTTCCGAGGTCTTGCCAAGGAAGTCGGCTGGTCTTGGACGGAATGGGCATGTCACAAAACCCAGTCCGATGCGCTGGTTCGACTCCTTGGCCTGCACGACGTTTGAGGATCTCTTCAATCGGACCATGCTAGAAGACCTTTTCCAATGTGTGCCAGGGCCCCTTGCGGTATATCTTAACGATAAACAGCCCTCCACACTTATGGAAGCTTGTCGCATGGCTGATTCGTGGGAAACCTTCAATCAGTCGCATAGCACCTCTCAGAAGCGAATCATCCCTCCGGCCTACCTCTCGAACTCCACTCGCCCGAAGAATGGACTGCCTAGCAAGACCCTGTGCAACTATTGCAAGAAGGGGGCCACGCTGAAGCTGAGTGCCGATACAAACTCGGCACTAATAAGCAGCCTAACCCTACCAGCCAGAACTCCGCTCCCGATTCATCCGCTCAGCCCTCTCCTCCAACAGTTACTGCAGGCCACCGAGCCCATCCAAAAGGCCCGTGCAGATCCTGTGGGGCTGCTAGCCACTACAATGCTGGATCTCGGCCTGTCCACATCATGTCCCCACCACCAAATTTGTCAACCTAATCAGCACTTCATTTTCTGCTGCTGGTCCGCACCGGATCCTTTACCCGAGAGACTGGAAACCCAGTTCATCTCGGTGGCCCCTCTTCAGAGCACTAGCCTGCCAGTGACCCTTCCGGTCACAGTAGACACTGCGGCAGACATTAGCCTGATCACCAGGGCCCAAGTGCCAGCCGGTGCCATGGTTGACGAAGAAACCCGGTGGGAAATGAAGTGGATAGAGGGCCACACCATCACCGTTCCCTACGGTCCAACTCCAGGTTATGACACCTTGGGGCACGATACCCCACCGCCTTGGCGTGGTAGGTGGGAATTCGGCCCGGAGTGGTCTTCTTGTTGGGTCGGGATCTTCTCTGCGGAAGCCCGTCACCAACGCCACTCCGCAGCCACGTTACTCCTCCACGGAGGCCCCAGTTATAACTCCCAAAAATGACAAACCTCCACCTTCCGCCCACCAAAGTGGTCCCGCGGAAGGGCGCCACCCAACCTATTTCAGGCCTAGCCCCTCCAATCGCGAAGGGCTGGCCCACCAAGAGGTCCTCCCCTCCGCGAAGAGAGATTCAGGAGGAGCAGTACCGCTGCAGGACGTGCAAGCGGGCAGACCACTCCACAAATTGGGAGGGCTGCCCAAGCAAGCAACGCCCAGCGGACGCCCCGAACAAAACTCACCGAGAGGCTACGATCTCCTGCTGGGGCAGGAATCTCTGCCGCAGCCAAACCCAAGTCGTCCGAGAGGTATTGCACCTCGGACCCCTTGTCAGGCATGCCTGACCCTCAACTGCTGCCAGTGCCACTTGCGAGCACTGAGCAGTGCCAGACTCCGTCCGCCACGGACGTTGAGCTACCAATGGAAAAGGCCCTATGCCGGGTCTAAATCATGAGGCGAATCCTCCTCCGGAGATTTAGGATTCCCCATGCAGTTGATCATCGCGACTGGAGAGCCTCCAGCACCCGAACCTTCTTCTTTGCAAGATTCTTCTTTGCAAAAATTTGACTCCAGGGGATGAACCCTGGAGGATCGAAATGGTACCCCTTCCTTGGAAGACCAGGAACTGGCATCCTCGGACGCAGAAGTCGAGATCGCTCTCGCTCCGGTTGTCGCAGCAGCCGGAGTAGGGAGTCCTCCCGCAGCTTTTGCAGTTGCCCCTGACCCGCGCCCGCTAGCCCTTCTGGCCTGTCCCGGAGTCGGTGCTCTCATCACCTGCTAGGCCAGCTACTGATAGGCCTTGGAGGAAACCGAAGAAGAAGAAGAAGGGGCGGAAGAGAGCCCAGTAGTTGCCGAGCTATACGCTCATCCTGGCACTAGTGCCCTCTCGGCACAGTGCCCTAACATCTAAGAGTGATCCTGGCCCCTTGCCCAGAGAAGGTAGCCAGTGTGATCTCTTCCTTTTATTTGTACCTAGCCTAGGCCACCTTAAAGTACAGTACATCAATTTAGTAGCCTTGTTCTTTCCACTTACCACCGAGCCGCAGTAATCATGTAAGTAGCCTAACTAATTTCAGTAATCTTAACTATTGTGAAACGAGCCACGATGCTCGTGACACGCATGGCCTAAGACCTCAGTGAGGCACCCATTTATCATATGAGGCAACCCTCATGAATTAACTAGTAAATTTTAATTGTATTAAACATAAACCATGTTGTAATTTAGTTAGAATATTAACTCTTATGTTGGTGCTACGGTCGGGTTAGGATAGGTTAGGCTAGGGAATATCATAGAATGTACCACTAGGCTAGGTCTAAAACACATCATGATTGTAGGAGGTAGCCTATAATAACCGTGAGCACCTTCTAGTACTATTAGAATTAGGTTAAGTAGTGATTATAGCTCATATCCTATCTAGGGTTAGGTAGTTCTGTAGCTAGGTAGGCTAACCAGGACTAATCTGCTCAGGGAAGGAGAGTAACCTACGAGAGGCGAACAGCTTGCTTAGTATAGACCTTCACGCCCGAAAAGGGAGTGAAGGCCCTCTTAAGGGGGAGCTTTTACAAATATTACTGCTGTTCGCCCTCGTAACTTTTGATTGTAAAAATATCAGCCTGACTGAGACCGGGAAAAGACGTTGTCTATATAGGAGCATCTTCAGTTCAAACCTTAACGTCCGTTGGAGAAAAGGATAGGTAAGTTAGGCCTTCCACCCTATAGGAAAATTTCCATATTCAACCTTTAAAAATAGGTGGTCCTAAGGTCCTTTTTCCTTTTTACCTGTCTCTCGTGGCGAATGTTTTAACAAGAGCGTGGACGCCTAAGGCATGACTGATAGGCCTGTTTTGACCCAGGCCGGTCAGGGAACTTCAGAGAGAGACTGGAGCATTCGGAGAGACCACATGTCCGGCAGGGCCTCTTCTCCTTTCTTTGTCTATTATCCTATTAGTGAAGTGAAGAAGCACTGCGAAGACCCCACCGGCGGTGTTGGTGCGCACAACGTTCGTCCTAAGGTAAAGTCGATTTTTGTTCAAAACTTCGCCCATTCTTTTATCTTTTTCTGTATTTCGCATTTCTTTGTTTTCCTCCTTCAGCCCCCACTTACTGTATATGTGTTTTGAAGTCTAGATTAAGCCTAATTATTATATTGTTAGCTTCAACCCCGTTATTCCAGTAAAATACCTAGGATTTAGGGTAAGCAAAATCAGGTTAAATCTCGATGCTTTTGTATGCCTCGCGTCCGAATGTTTGGAAGAACCGTTGCGTTTAAAATCAAATTCATCTCAAATATTCTTTGTTAAGGTTAATAACCCTTAACTGGCGACCTTTGGCTAATTAACGACTGTCTTTGAGGTTAACTTTTGGCTTCAAGGGGCAGGTTACGTGTAATCTTGGTTTGCAGGGCCGTAAAAATTACGTAAATTGAATAATACATGATCAACCAAGACCCTCACACGTAACAAATATATATATATATATATATATATATATATATATATATATATATATATATATATATATATATATATATATATATATATATATATATATATATATATATATATATATATATATATATATATTGAATCTTGTGAGCATGCATATATATAATGGATGTAAATATCGGAACTTGTATATATATTATATGTTACAATTTTCTGTCATCAGGAACTCCAAAAGAAAATAAAAAAATATATTATATTATATATAAAATACTTTGAAATCCCAAAAGGCATATTATATTTATATATCATATATCTGTTATGATTTTAAAATATATCATATATATATAACAAATAGTATATATTTATATTATGTATACTATAAATTTTCATACTAAATCAGTTCCTTCATCGTATATAAGATTTTGGATAAATTTTCTGTAGTATATAAATAAATATATACTTCTGAATACAGTAACAGATTGAATAATGAGTAGTTCTGATAAATGACAGAGATCAAATGTCCAAAATGATCAGTTTTAAAAAAACAAATCATTTGTGATAGGTAAAATAAAAAACAAGGATTTTTTACTGGACATTTAGTTTTTAATATAAATATATAGAATATGAATAATTCATAATGAAAACAGTATAAAAAATAACCCAGACTTATATAATCACTTTTAGTACTTGAGGTTGAAAAATTAAGGAAATTTGATTTCGGTTGTGATTAATTAATTTTATGAATAACGTTTATACACTTTTGCCTCTCCTATATTTAATAAACTGGCCCTGATCGAACTTTTAAATAAATGTTTTATATATGTGTCGTTGGCTGGTATACGAGCACCGGTAATTTTAAATTTTATGTTTTAGGACTGATGATTGATTTAATAAACTGGCCTCTTTTTCGATACGAGGTTTTATGTGAAGGACTGATGATTGAAATACTGGCCTCTTTTTCTTGATATGGTAACAGTCTGTCAGTTGCCATACAGTGAATTCATATAAATTCACGTGTTTCCTAAAATTCATTAGTCTTCATCAAGATGTCACAGGAGGACGGGTCAAGGGTACGACATCCTCGAGTTGACCGCCGGCAGATCGAGAGAAGAGCTCTCGACGAGGATAACTATTTTATAGACCTTCTCGACTCATTTTCTGGATATGAAAATGAATCGGATTTAGAAGGAAATGAAATGGATAATTATGGTCCTGGTACAAGAGACAGTGATGAAATATCAACCGACAGTGAAAATGACGAAAATCTGCCACCTACAAATGAAAGCCAAGGTGTCAAAGAAGGCGGAGACAGCGAAGTGACCCAGGTGATGAGTGGGAGTGGGCTGCCAGCAATTTCCAGCCCAGAGATTTCATATTTGACAGCAGTGGCAGTGGCATTACGTCGAAATGTAATGTGAATGAAAATTCAAAGGAAGTAGACTATTTTTTGAATTTTTCGACAACGAATTTATGGGGCTGATTGCTGAAGAGACAAACCGTTATCAGAGATTCCTTGTTGATACGCTAGGAGATGCAGTGCCAAAGTATTTGCGAAAATTTGCTCAGGTTACTGTGGAGGAAATGATACGGTTCCTTTGTGTGATTATGATCATGTCGCATATAAGTAAACATCGCATCGTAGATTACTGGACTACGCTTGAGACATTCGAGACAAAAGGAGTGAGAAGGCTGATGGCAAGGGACAGATTTCTTCAAATTCTACGGGTTCTACATTTCGTTGATAATTCACAGGAAACAAGCCCAGATAATAAACTAAAAAAATTAAACCCGTGCTCGACAGTGTGCGTAGAAAATTCCAGGAAAAATTTCAACCTTTCCAGGATTTATGCATAGATGAAAGTTTAATGTTATGGAAGGAAGGCTAAGTTTCAAGCAGTACATTCCAGATAAAAGAAGTCGATTTGGAGTGAAAATATTTGAACTTTGTGATGCCAAAACGGATTATATTGTCGATTTTATAATCTATACTGGAAAAGATACAGAGATATTGGTAGATGAGGATCTAGGGGTATCTGGTTCTGTGGTAAAAACATTTATGGCCTCGCATCTCTCGGAAAAACATCACATCCTGTATTTCGATAATTGGTATTGCAGCCCAAAACTGCTCAAGTATTTGGGCGACAACGAAACAGGAGCATGTGGAACAGTCCGGAAAAATAGGAAATTTATGCCTAAATTTCCTGATGTGAACAAATCTGAGATTTCGTCTCAAAACTGCAATGGAATATTAGGTTTAAAATGGCAGGATAAAAGGACAGTGTATATGTTATCTTCAGTACATGAAAATATAATGGTAGACTGTGAAAAAGGTGTCGACCAGGGAATTTGTGCAAAAAAATGCGTTGTTGACTATAATAAGAAAATGCGGATTGTGGACAAGAACGACATGCTTATTAGTTCTGTGAAGTGTATCCGTAAAACCACGAGATGGTACATAAAACTATTTTTCCGTCTGCTTGATATGATACTAGTAAACTGTCATCACTTGCATGGATTTGTTACTGGCAAGAAAGGGTCATATTTACAGTTTTCTAAGTCAGTCGTTCTGCAGTTGATTGAAAGGTACCCTCCAGCACCTAACAAGATAATTACCCGCAATGTAATAACGCAGCCAAGGCGGCTAACAGAAAGACACTTTCCTGATCCAGTTCCCTCAACAGAAAAAACAACTGCGACCTAGACTAAGATGTCGTGTGTGCTCGCATACATCCCGTAGGCCCAAGAAAGGCCAGCAGACATATTTCATGTGTAAAGACTGCAATGTAGGACTATGTGTCGCTCCTTGTTTCAGAGAATACCACACACTTCTGAATTACTAGAATTCTGTCGTAAAAGTTTTGTCAAGATTATTATGTTCAGCTTATTAAATATTCAGATTCATAACCATTTGTTATTCACATTGTTTGATTTCATTCAACTTATGTCATAAAAGCTTCTTCCAATCATATTGAGTCTTATGTGTTTATACATTTTCTGATTTTGTTTTTTATCTACAGCAAAAGATTTTTGTAAAAATAAATGTTGAAATTCATCCGTATTATAATTTTCTTCATCAAATTATGGTCTTTAGTCTTTAGAGAGAGAGAGAGAGAGAGAGAGAGAGAGAGAGAGAGAGAGAGTAGAATTAAATTACTATTTTGCGTTTAATGTTCCTTTTCTGTCCTTTGAAGACTGGATATCATAAAATATAAAATGAGTCGGATGTAATGTAAATCTGATAATCATGGTATTGATGATTTATGATATATGAGAATAATAATAACAATATAATAACCGTTACCATGAGATTAATGAATATAGACAATGTTGTTGTTATTATTATTATTATTATTATTATTATTATTATTATTATTATTATTATTATTATTATTATTATTATTCAGAAGATGAACACTATCCATATGAAACAAGCCCACAGGGTAACTAACTTGAAATTCAAGCATACTAAGAAAATGGTGTTCATTCGAGTGAAATAACAGAAGGTAGTAGGAAATACAGAAAGGAGATCAGTTATTAGAAAACAGATGTACTAACAATAAATAAATAAAAATGTAAACAAAGTATTAAATACAAGATGTATTGCATAAGGGTAGTAATGCATTACATTCACTTGAACTTTTGAAGTTCCGTTTGCAACACATCCTCAGTAAAGAGGCTGTTCCACAGTCGTAAGGCGTGAGGAATAAAGGTCCCCTGGAACTGAAAAGTTCGAAGGCGAGGTACATTTACTGCACATTGATGCTGCTGTTCAGCGAATCTGGTTGCTCTCGACAGCAACAGGGGATCAGGGATCAACTGAGAATGTGAAAGATATGTCAAAATACAACTTATGAAAAAGTGACAAACAAGAGACCATCCGTCTATAGTCCAAGGCATAGCTGCCAAAGAAACCTTCCACCTCGAACCACTCTAAAAGATATAAATCTCTGGCAGAAGCAGACATCTCCTGGAGAACAGTATCCTAGTAAAGGAAGGACAAATTACCTAAAAAATGTTGCACTGATTTAATCACTCATATAAGTATATGAGGACTTAAGAACAATACCCAACTTTCATGCGGCATTTGCTGACATTTTCATTAGATGTTTCTCAAAAAAAATAAGATGTAAGTAAACAGGTACCACTAGAATAATTGAAGGAAAAGAAAAATATCTGTAGAAAATTATAACAGAATAAAATGATCTACAAAACCCTACAACTTCCCCTGAATATTGGTTCAAAAACAATTGAACAAATTCCAAAATGTTAGTGATTAAATATATATATATATATATATATATATATATATATATATATATATATATATATATATATATATATATATATATATATATATATATATATATATATATATATATATATATATATATATATATATATATATATATATATATATATATATATATATATATATATATATATATATATATATATATATATATATATATATATATATATATATATATATATATATATATATATATATATATATATATATATATATATATATATATATATATATATATATATATATATATATATATATATATATATATATATATATATATATATATATAATATATAGTCATATGATACATGAATATTATATATATGGCATATCAATATATTTGATAGGTCTTTTAAAAGCTAAATAAAAAAGTCCTTCAATATAGGTATATTTATGTGTCATACAAAAATGGGAATAAAATTAAATTTTTTATATATATATATATATACATATATATATATATTTTATATATATTATTTATATATATATATATATATATATATATATATAGTTATATGTTCATGAGGCTAATCATTTTTGTAACAGAAAATCCAATTTTTATTTTTTATAGGGATAGGTGTGAAATGTGTTTGTATTGTAAATTAAAAATGTATATATATATATACACTCATATATATATAATTAATATATATATTAATATAAACATATATATATATATATATATAATATATATATATATATATATATATATATATATATATAAATAACTAATAAATCAAAGAATATGGAACGTGATGAATATATAAATAAAGACAATTCCAAGAACTTTTTTTTACATAAAATTTTAATATTAATGAATAAAATACAAATATATAAAATTTATAAATAAATATAAATAAAATAAAATAAATTTCCATAAATAAAAATAATTAAATCTTGACCGCCAATAAATAAATAAATAAAAGGAAAGAAGAAGCCAACAGAGTATTGCAAGGCTTTTCGACGTATTGTCCTTTACTTAGCAGACTCGTTTCTCTTTCCTTCAGGGCATTGCCTTCATATATATATATATATATATATATATATATATATATATATATATATATATATATATATATATATATATATATATATATATATATATATATAAGTCACACATGTATATATAGTCAATTATATATATATATATATATATATATATATATATATATATATATATATATATATATATATATATATATATATGCATATCATACATACATACATACCATATATAGTATATATATACATACACATACACACACCACACAATTACACATTTTGATCAGCAATGTGATTTATAATATTGATCCCTAGTGAATGTGGCGGTGGCAATTGTGTTTACATGTCACATGCAAGTGTGACAGACGACGCGCGTAGGTGGCATTTCAGATGCACGTGTCCTGTTGACAGAAATGAACTGCTTTGTTTTCAGCCGCTGTACCCTCCACCTTTGTCGAATTTGGTGGGCGTGACCGTTGGAATATTAGCTTGAAAATGGGCCCCAGGATTATCCCAAGCCCTGGCAGTCTCCAATTCCTTGTTTCATTGACAAATGCGGATTCTGGAACCTCCTTTTTACTTGCGGCTAATACGATTTCCATTCAAGGAGGTTGTTTCCACTTTCCCCTGACTTTTGACCGCCATCGTCAATCAAACATTGAATTGGAATCTGTCCGAAGAAGGACAAGGGATAATCCCCAGGCCCTATTCCCAAGGTAGTATTCAGCGTTCAAGGCCACCAAACTCAACACAGGTGGAAGGTAAGCAAGAGCAGAAAACAACGACCGGTCATTTCCATCAAAAATTTCGGCATCTCACGTACCACCCACGTCTCAGCCATGGAAATACGATTGTCACCTTCCAAATGTCCATATTCGCTAGTGTCCAAAAATGTATTGTTGTGTCGTGTAATCATTGTTGTTGTCATGGATTCATTATTTGTCATGGATTCATATATATATATATATATATATATATATATATATATATATATAGATGCAGTAATGTGTGTGTGTTTGTACATATACTGTATGTATGTATGTAGGTGATATTGAGATGCACTTGAAATTTGTGATTGACAGAAATGACCCGCTTTGTTTTCAGCTGGCTGTACCTTCCACTTTGTCGAATTTGGTTGGCGTGACCGTTGGAATAATTGCCGATTTTGGAATATTCCTTTATTACTGGCAGCTTATTTATTTGTGTTGTTACATTAATTGCATAATATCTATATCACGGATCGCTACTATCACAATATTATCATATAAATAAAACAGGTTAATTTGCAGCAAAACAACAAATACAAACGCTATTACAATGATTGTTTACGATTTCGTGCGTCTGGTAGCATGCTACGGGTGACTACCGTCTGAAAACCCTCCGGATTGTGGTAAGTGTGAGGTCTCATCTCGGCCGTAATCAAAGGGCTAATGAAAATTAAAATAATTAATAATTTCCCATATTTTGGTAATCATAGAATCAACTAAAAACGATTATTAAATAAAATTATCTAAAAATGAAAAAATCCCGTAGCCCTCATCCAGGGTCTGCCCAGACCCAACTTGCACCAGATAGGGTTAAGAGACTGGCCAGTCTTGGAGGCCTTTGGGCCTCATCCTTGAAGTTCTTGGGCCTCTCCAGGCCTGCTTCCCCAGCCTGGCAGGATACCTGCCTTCCTCCGAGGAAGCAGCCTCTGGGTCGGACCCTTCCCTTCAAGGCTGCCCTCAAGAGACTGGCCAGCCTTGGAGGACTTTGGGTCTCATCCTTGAAGTTCTTGGGCCCTCTCCAGGCCTGCTTCCCCAGCCTGGCAGGATACCTGCCTTCCTCCGAGGAAGCAGCCTCTGGGTCAGACCCTTCCCTTCAAGGCTGCCCTTAAGAGACTGGCCATCCTTGGAGGACTTTGGGCCTCATCCTTGAAGTTCTTGGGCCCTCTCCAGGCCTGCTTCCCCAGCCTGGCAGGATACCTGCCTTCCTCCGAGGAAGCAGCCTCTGGGTCGGAGGCTGCCCCCATCCCTTCAAGGCTGCCCTCAAGAGACTGGCCAGCCTTGGAGGACTTTGGGTCTCATCCTTGAAGTTCTTGGTCCCTCTCCAGGCCCTTCCCCAGCCTGGCAGGATACCTGCCTTCCTCCGAGGAAGCAACCTCTGGGTCAGACCCTTCCCTTCAAGGCTATCCTCAAGAGACTGGCCAGCCTAGGAGGACTTTGGGCCTCATCCTTGAAGTTCTTGGACCCTCTCCAGGCCTGCTTCCCCAGCCTGGCAGGATACCTGCCTTCCTCCGAGGAAGCAGCCTCTGGGTCGGACCCTTCCCTTCAAGGCTGCCCTCAAGAGACTGGCCATCCTTGGAGGACTTTGGGTCTCATCCTTGAAGTTCTTGGGCCCTCTCCAGGCCCGCTTCCCCAGCCTGGCAGGATACCTGCCTTCCTCCGAGGAAGCAGCCTCTGGGTCAGACCCTTCCCTTCAAGGCTGCCCTTAAGAGACTGGCCATCCTTGGAGGACTTTGGTCCTCATCCTTGAAGTTCTTGGGCCTCTCCAGGCCTGCTTCCCCAGCCTGGCAGGATACCTGCCTTCCTCCGAGGAAGCAGCCTCTGGGTCGGACCCTTCCCTTCAAGGCTGCCCTCAAAAGACTGGCCATCCTTGGAGGACTTTGGGTCTCATCCTTGAAGTTCTTGGGCCCTCTCCAGGCCTGCTTCCCCAGCCTGGCAGGATACCTGCCTTCCTCCGAGGAAGCAGCCTCTGGGTCAGACCCTTCCCTTCAAGGCTGCCCTCAAGAGACTGGCCATCCTTGGAGGACTTTGGGCCTCATCCTTGAAGTTCTTGGGCCCTCTCCAGGCCTGCTTCCCCAGCCTGGCAGGATACCTGCCTTCCTCCGAGGAAGCAGCCTCTGGGTCAGACCCTTCCCTTCAAGGCTGCCCTCAAGAGACTGGCCATCCTTGGAGGACTTTGGGCCTCATCCTTGAAGTTCTTGGGCCTCTCCAGGCCTGCTTCCCCAGCCTGGCAGGATACCTGCCTTCCTCCGAGGAAGCAGCCTCTGGGTCAGACCCTTCCCTTCAAGGCTGCCCTCAAGAGACTGGCCAGCCTAGGAGGACTTTGGGCCTCATCCTTGAAGTTCTTGGGCCCTCTCCAGGCCTGCTTCCCCAGCCTGACAGGATACCTGCCTTCCTCCGAGGAAGCAGCCTCTGGGTCGGACCCTTCCCTTCAAGGCTGCCCTCAAAGACTGGCAAGCCTTGTAGGCTTTTGGGGCCAATCCTTAAAGGGCTTGGGCCCTTTCCATGGGAAGGGTCAGACCCATAGGCTGCTTCCTTGGAGGAAGGAAGCGGCCTCTGGGTCGGACCCTTCCCCTCACCAATACTCTTTGCTTTCTCTTACCCTACTTTTCAAAACTGACACTTTCTGTCTCCGAAGGCTTCCAGACGATTTGAAGCATCTCGGAGATTGTTCTTGGACACTTTGAAGCTCGGCGCATGCGCGAATGGCATTTCTCTCGTCCTTCCAGGAGCCGGAGGACTGAAGGATTCCAAAATGTCTTCAAGGAAAATCTCGAAGGTTTTAGATCATTTCAACATCGCGATAACCATTACTTGGAGTTCTTTTTCTGGCACATAAACAGCTTCTTTGCTTTAAGGAGTCGTCTTCTATAAACTTATGAGATTCCCTCTTACTGACGATATTGATCATCCCTTCGATTCTTCCTTGCTTCTCCGAAAAGTAATTCTGTGAATCCAAAATCTTTGAAGTAGTTTCTAACACCTCAGGTTATCTACTTTATTCTTCGTCAGCATTCTTCAGTATACCTCCACGCCGATGTCGTCTCTTTTTGTTCCTTCTCTTTCTTATTTCGAGCGAAGAACTGCTCCAAGCGGTAATTTTGGGCATCCAAAATCCCCTCTCAATCAGCTTAGAAAACACCTCAAGTTCTCTACCTTTTATTTCGTATAAATTCTTCAGTTCCTCCGTTCCACTGTCTTCCTCTCTTCTTGATTATTTCCTTCCTTATTTCGAATGAAGAGCTTGCGTCCGTGAGTGACAATACGACTGTAGAGGTGCCGAATAATCGCAGAAGGCGGGAACCTCGACTTCATACTGCTCCGCGAAGTAGTCCATATTTTCAGCAGTAAACAATTACAGACTGAAGCTATCTGCCATTCTCGTGATGTACTTTTCCTCTTGAAAATCTCTTTTAGTCGATCTGCTTCGTCATCCAGTTCATTTTAACCATAAACTTCGCCTTCTTTGCTCACATGCTGTCTCTGAAGGCTTCAAGACGTCTTCCTGGAGGATCCCTGAGATGGCCACTGTAGTCCTTGGTGTCAGTGCACCTATTGAGTGATGGCGCTATACGCATGAGCGGAAGAATTCTAAAACGACTGCAGGAAAAACACGAAGATATTACGGCGCCAGGCGACAATGATTCTTTCTTGCAGCAGAAGGTATGAAATTTTCTTGAAAGCTTTATTGCCACGAAAACATCAATATTTAAAAAAAAAGAAATTAAAAATTTAGTGAAAAATCATCATCGTATCCTTTTCTCTCGAAGAGAAATGGGAGAAATATATATATATATATATATATATATATATATATATATATATATATATATATATATATATATATATATATATATATATATATATATATATATATATATATATATATATATATATATATATATATATATATATATATATATATATATATATATATATATATATATATATATATATATATATATTATATATATATATATATATATATATATATATATATATATATATATATATATATATATATATATATATATATATATATATATATATATATATATATATATATATATATATATATATATATATATATATATATATATATATATATATATATATATATATATATATATATATATATATATATATATATATATATATATATATATATATATATATATATATATATATATATATATATATATATATATATATATATATATATATATATATATATATATATATATATATATATATATATATATATATATATATATATATATATATATATATATATATATATATATATATATATATATATATATATATATATATATATATACATATATATATATATATATATATATATATATATATATATATATATATATATATATATATATATATATATATCATATATATATATATATTATATATATGTATATATATATATATATATATATATATATATATATATATATATATATATATATATATATATATATATATATATATATTATATACATATATATATATATATATATATATATATATATATATATATATATATATATATATATATCTACATATATTTATATATCTATATATATGTATATATACATATAGATAGATAGATAGATAGATAGATAGATATCTCCTCCCGACGACGAGGGAAAAGGATACGATGATGATGATTTTTCGCTACATTTATATTTATTTCTTTAAAAATGCTATTTTCGTGGCAATAAAGCTTTCTAGAAAATTTCACCCTGGGAGGACAAGATCAACTTGGAAATTATTATTATAGATAGATACATATACATAAATATATGTATATATAAGTATATATATATATTTTTATATATATATATATATTATATATATATATATATGTGTGTGTGTGTGTGTGTGTGTGTGTGTGTACACACTGTGTTTGTGTGTATCTGGTTTGTGTGTCTGTGTTAATTTTTCCCAATAGTTAAAAATAAGGTGGTCTCAAGAATTTCTGTTTCCTGAAATGGTCATCACTAGAGCCCAGTAATCCAGTCAGCTTCAAGAGAAAAGTGACCTTTTTGTTTTAACAAGGCTTCTCCATTGCCATTGATCACCTTATTAAGGGGGGAGAGAGAGAGAGAGAGAGAGAGATGGCTGCCTCCAGCAAGGAATGATTAAGTTTTTTCGCATAGCAGAGTAAGTTATAAATATATAGTTTTTTTTATGGTACCAGCATCAAATTATAATAGTAGATTTTTTGAAGGATACAGAGTAGTTTAAATCGCTTGTCTTATTTAAAGAAAAATTCTTCTTCGGAAAAGAAATAAGTTTTAGAGTCTTCAAGAACACTATTAAAGACGCACGGAAAACTTTTCCAATATTCCTGGAAAACCTGTCTACCATATACTTTGGAGGCTTGTATTTCAAGTCAATGGTCCCTGTATGCTTGTCCCGTATGAATTGGATTCATATTCTAAAAAAAAAAAAATAATAGTAATAAAAAAAATACTCATAGTAGCATGAGTCTTAAAATGAAGAAGCAAATCCACAGTTGTATATTTATCTTTAAATATATGTACATATACATAACTGTGGAATTGCTTCTCCAATAATAATAATAATAATAATAATAATAATAATAATAATAATAATAATAATAATAATAATAATAATAATAATAATAATAATACTGAGATAATATTAAGCAAACTTTTTACTGATGAAGATGCAATTTTTAATAATTTTAGTAGGACATTTTTTTAAACAACTTTTAGAGCTGGCCGTGCTGGACACGACCTTTGCCTTCAGTTTGTATAAACAAACTGAAGGGATGGCCATGGGATCACCACTTGGTCCAATTTTTGCTAACATCTTCATGTGCTCCTGGAGGAGCGCATAATAGAAGAATGTCCCATTAGGTTCCGCCCTCTATTTTATCGAAGATATGTTGACGACACGTTCTCCTATTTCGTCATGAATGTCATGCAGAGTCCTTTCTGGAGTTCGTCATCCGACAACATCCAAACATAAGGTTCGCTATGGAGAAGGAGGTAAATAACAAACTCCCCTTCCTTGATCTTATTATTTCCAGAGGTGACTCAGGTTTTTACACAGGTGTGTATAGAAAAATACATTTACTGGTTTGGGAATGAATTTTTATAGTTCGTGTTTCTTTCATTTGAAACTGAACTCTCTATTTTAACCCTCCTCCATAGGGCTTACACCCACTCGTCAAACTGGAAGAGTTTCCACGATGAGATATCCTTTTTAGTGAAATATTTCAATAATAATTGTTTTCCATCACGACTTTTTCAGATCCCTAAATAAACTGCTACTACAGAAAATGACTCCGGCAACACCTGAATCGACTGTGCCGAAACTAAAGATGTATGCAAGTTTCCCTTTCGTGCATGATGATACTTTTAGGAGAAAATGCACAGCCATTATTCAAAAGAGTTTTCCAGCTTTAAACCTGAAAATCATCCCGAAAAATCCCTTTACAATAGGGTCTCTGTTCAGAGTCAAAGACCGGCTCAGTCCTCTGTTTTCGTCCAGCGTTGTTTACAAGTACACTTGCCCGGGATGTGATCACGGGATATACATATGTGGGATGCACGAGGAGGCTGTTGAAGGTCCGCATAGATTCCACAGGGCATAAGTCATAGAACAGGTAGCAGGTTATCTAATCCTGAGCAATCAAATATACGAAATCATTCAAAATTATGTAAAACTTATATTGACAGCAAGGATTTTTCCATCCTAGGCCGAGTGCAGAACAACAACGACTTAACCATCCTAGAATCCATAATTATCAGGAAGACTGTGCCGTCGTTAAATACTCAATCGTCCTCAGTGAAATTGTTTATAGCCTAGTTTGGGCAACTGGTTTTCCTCACTCTGTTTGTACTTATTTATGTTAGTCTTGTTCTTTCTTTCATATAGGTAGGTTGTTTTAAGATTTTAGTGAACTCCTTTTACTCATTATTGACTTGTCTTGGAATGAGGTGTTTTGTTTTAAATATTTTACTACATAAAGAGCTGTTGCCATTGCATTAATTTGTTATTGATGTTCGCAAATTATATTATATTTTATAGCCTTGAAAATGCGACTTGGAATTCGTCATGAAACGTCGGCATTGAAAATAAACTGTAGATGATGAGGATGCCTTTCCCTACTGCTTCCTTTCGTGATGTATATATATATATATATATATATATATATATATATATATATATATATATATATATATATATATATATATATATATTACTAAAAGGACCTCATTCAAACTGCATGGTATCTATAGATACCATCCAGTTTGAATGAGGTCCTTTTAGTAATTTAGTTAATGCACAGAACAATTGTGTATGTGATAAAGTTAATATATACGTATGTATACATATATGTGTGTGTTAGTGTGTGTATTAACAGATAGTTAGACACAGAGATAGATGCATAGATAGAAAATATATATATATATATATATATATATATATATATATATATATATATATATATATATATATATACATATAAATATATATACATATATATATATATATATATATATATATATATATATATATATATATATATACATATATATATACATATATATATACATATATGCATATATATAGTAGGAGTACGGATAGGAAGAACAGTCAGCTCATCATTGATATATTTATTAATAGGTGCGCTTCAGGATCACCATATCCCATCTTTTCTGGCTAAAAAGATACAAAAACACTAATTAAAACTGACAACAGAGCTTACAAAATTAAAATGCTTTAAAGATTGAAAAATGACAATGACAAAACAAGAAATAGATTACCTTCAGTAGTAAAGTCCAGAGGATGAAAACTGAATAAGAGTAAACAAGGTTAGCAAGTAAACAAGAAAGGCGGGGGAGGGTTACTATAGTACGACCGTTTTAGGAAGAGACTTTGCCCCTCTTAAACTGACCATTAACCTTCTGACTTCAAGCTCTCATTGTTTGCGCCTGTTATCAAGCACGTGTACTATAATAGAAAGTTCTGAATGAAGTTTTGTTGTCCCACTTAAATTTTAGATAAAAAAAAAAAAAAATTCAATATATGAAAATGATAGATGCAAGAAATTTGGAAACCTAGATGTGCTTTCATTTTCAGTTTTGTTTATTTGGATGCTGTACTGAGCAATGTTCTTGAGTTACGTCATCTACTATAGTTTTTATTACTGTTCCTTTGCTGTTATCGAAGTCATATAATTGTGATATAGTTTTGAGCTTTTGAATTGTTTTCTTTCGTGTATGCCCTGATCCGTCTTTACCTCCTTGCTGTATCAAGGTTGAATTTTCACTGTGCAGCTATAAAATAGCTCATAATAAATATTCTTTAAATATTGTTACACATATATATATATATATATATATATATATATATATATATATATATATATATATATATATATATATATATATATATATATATATAGGGTGTAACAATATTTAAAGAATGTTTATTATGAGCTATTTTATAGCTGTACAGTGAAAATTCAACCTTTGATACAGCAAGGAGGTAAAGACGGGATTACGGCATGCACGAAAGAAAGCAATTCAAAAGCTCAAAACTATATCACATTATTATATATATATATATATATATATATATATATATATATATATATATATATATATATATATATATATTATATATTTATTTACAGTATTAGATTTACCTGTGCTTTTAAAGCACTGTCATATGATACTCATCACTGCTGTGGCATTTCTGTTATATGTAGATTTTTAAAGATATTTCTGCCACTTTCTGTCGAAAAACAGATCTATATTTCAATTTATTTCAATTTCAGTGTTCAACAGGATATCACACAACAAGGGAAAGCAATAAATTTATTTACAATCGAAGTATGAGGAGACATTACTTATGAAGAATCCTCGTCAGAGGATGCTACATCGATAACAAAAGAATCTATATATTTATCAATGCAAACATCTCTTGAAGCGTCATCTCTTTTATATCTTCGGCATGTCTCACATCATTAGCCCAGTTGTCAGAAGATATGGATTCAATTGCTTCTTTGACCAAAGGAAGCAGGTCTGATTTTTAAAATGATTCTTCTTTGCCACGTATGATTTCACCTGCGCCCATATCAGTTCTGTTGCATTATACTGGCAGTGATATGGAGGCAGCCTAACCACTATGTCCATGATCTCTTGCCAGTCTGTCAATCACGTAATCATTTTCTTTACATGAATGTCTTTGCAACTTTACTAATTTTTTTTATTAGCCAGTCTTTAACTTCATCCTTTTGGCAGACATTGTCGGAGGTTTATTAATTCGAACTGAATGATAAGCGTTATCCAACACTATGATGGCAGATGGCCCTATATTGGGAAGAAGCTGGGTTTTAAACCATTTTTCAAACACTGCAGAATTCATCTGAATTTCTAGATTGCGTATCCCTTGTCAGCTGGGTGCTTGATCATTGATAAAAATATTACCCAGAAATGTGGTTAATATTGCAACCAATATTGTGATTGTGTCTACTTACTCTCCAATGTTATTGATGTACAATTAGAAGGAATAAATCATAGGTAAAAATTTTTATTCTGTCACGCCTCTCTCTCTCTCTCTCTCTCTCTCTCTCTCTCTCTCTCTCTCTCTCTCTCTCTCTCTTTTTTTTTTTTGCCCAGCTAGTGGAATAGTAAGCGGAACCATAAAAATGATGAACATTCTTTATGATTAGTTTTCTGACGAATATACAAATAATTTTTAACTATAATACACAACTGTGATGTAGCTGTCCTTTACGGATTCAAACAGAATTAGAAAATGACAAAAAAAAAAAAAGAAGACTGTCATCCTCAATCAGTGCAGTGCTTATACCTCTGGCAACACTAAACCCCGATATATAGTACTTATCCTATGTTTATTTATTTGTGTTGTTACATTAATTGCATAATATCTATATCACGGATCGCTACTATCACAATATTATCATATAAATAAAACAGGTTAATTTGCAGCAAAACAACAAATACAAACGCTATTACAATGATTGTTTACGATTTCGTGCGTCTGGTAGCATGCTACGGGTGACTACCGTCTGAAAACCCTCCGGATTGTGGTAAGTGTGAGGTCTCATCTCGGCCGTAATCAAAGGGTTAATTAGTGAATAGTAAAGAGGAATGTCTTATCTCAAGTGGATAGTGGATACACTTTGTTGCTGTGAGTTCTGTGGCGTGTGATAAGGTGAGGCAGTTGTTGGGTATGTATGTATATATATATATATATATATATATATATATATATATATATATATATATATATATATATATATATATATATATGTATAATGTGTATGTGTATGTGTAGATGTATATATATATATATATATATATATATATATATATATATATATATATATATATATATATATAAATATATGTGTGTGTGTGTGTGTGTGTAAATGATTCATGATGTTATGGAACATGGTGAATGTATGAATAAAGACAAATACCACTAAGGAAAAATGAAACAACGAAGTGGATGCTAAACCTTTCGATGCACAGTCCTTTACCAGCAGACTGATGAAAAATATAAAAGTATGTTTACAAGATAGCTCGTATAATTGACAAATGATATACAGATATCCCAGAGGATTGGGATTATAAGGAATAGATGCACCTGGAATCACAGTTGAAGAATTAGTGGACCTGCCAAAACAAAGGCAAATCTCTGAGAGGTTTTACAAAGAATGAGGCCATACAGTGGGCTCGAAAGCAGGGAGGGGTCGATTAAAGGATTATACAGGTGAAGAGACTGACCATCAAAAATGATCTTGGAGTAAATAAGCTGATTACATATTTATAAAAGTGAAACACATTTTCTCCTTTTGGTAAACAATAACATTTTTTTGCAAAATGAACATTTTCAAAAAACTATTAAACCTATGAATACTTAGAAAACATATACTCGTATAAGGTAACTAATTAGTTATTAAGTCAGTGATTTTATCTTTAATGTCATTCTTGAACATTTTACTAATAAAGGGGTCGAAATAATACATGCCAGGACTAAGGTTGAGATCACAGCAAACTTGTGTATGGAATTTTTTGAAAAACGATATTTACCTAATATCATTTATAATCCTTTAAAGTGGTATAGATATGTTAACGATATTTTAGCTGTTTTGCCTGCTGGTATTGATGTAAATGATTTATATACTCTCTAATTTGAATAACCAGGTACCATCTATTAAATTTACTTTAGAATTAGAAAAAAGACAATTGCCTCCCTTTCTTAGGTGTTTTAATACATAAAGAACTTTTTCAATGTAAATTCAGTATTTATAGGAAACCAACCAACAACTTAACTTATGTCCATTCCTATTCAGGCTACCACCTTAATATCAAAATATCCTTTTTTTCTTCAATGTTTTTATAAATCAGAAAAATAGGGACAGGTTTATGTTACCCTTCACATATACATGATATTTGTTATGATAAAGCCCACAAAAAGTTTTATAGTGAAGTAACTTGGAGGAAGAACATTCTTAGCCTGCCTATTTTTAGTGGTTTTGAAACCATAAAATTATTGGTAAAATCTTTTAATGTTATCCTGGTTTTTTTCTATATTAACACACTAAAAGGATGTTAATAAAATAGTCCTAAGGAAAGCAACAACATAATACATAAAATTCCATGCTTGGACTGCTCTTCTTATTATATAGGTTAATCTAGTAAGGATTTAGAAGTGAGAATTAAACAGCATAAGTATTCTGTCAAAACTGGGCAGACATCCAAAGCTATATTCATTCTTTAAGCGAAAACTCTCACAGGATAAATTGGCCTGACAGGTATATAATTGAATGACAGATTGAAAAAAGTTTTCTTCGCGAAATCTTTTAGAACCTGCAATTATACAGCTTACTTCAAGCTGTAATTTCAACTTTAGCCCTGGCATGTATTGTTTGGACCCCTGTATTAGTAGATGTTCAAGAATGACTTTAGAGATAAAATCACTGACTTAATTACTAATTGGTTATCTTACATATGTTTCCTACGTATTTATATGTTTAATAGTTTTTTGAAAATGTTCCTTATGCAATAATTGTTATTGTTTACCAAATGGAAAAAATATGTTGTACTTTTACAAATACATAATCAGCTTATTCATTCCAAGGTCATTTTTGGTGGTTAGTCTCTTCTGTTTAATCCTTTAATTGACTCCTACCTACTTTTGAGCCTGTGGCCTAGTCCTTTGTAAAACCTCTCAAAAATTTACATTTGTTTTGGTAGGTCCACTAATTCTTCAACTGTGTTGGATTCCAGGTGCATCTGTTCCTTATAGTCCCCATCCTCAGGGATATATGTATGTCATCTGTCAATTATATGAGCTTTCTTGTAAACATACTTCTATATTTTCCATCAGTCTGCTAGTAAAGGACTGTGCATTGAAAGGCCTAGCAACAACTCGTGTGTTTCATTTTTCCTTTGAGTCATTTCCCTTTATATAGACATATACATATATATATATATATATATATAATATATATATATATATTTATATATATATATGTATATATATATATATATATATATATATATATATATATATATATATATATATATATATATATATATATATATATATATATATATATATATATATATATATATATGTATATATATATATACACATACAACAAACTTGGGGTAGAATTTTCCCCTGATTTGCACAAAATGATTCACCCAGCAGCTGTTGATTTGGGTCTACATCCTCACACTCTGTGCATATATATTGCCATGTTGAAATAAAGGGTATTTCATAAGCAGTATTTATTCAAACATTGTATTTCATGAACAGTTTTACTGAATGATATTCATTATTATTCAAATCTTTTAATGGGGAAAAATTATATAAATTCGCAAGTTCAAAAATACGCTAGTTTTAGATTCAAACGATGGTATGATCATTCCCCTTACAGTTCTGTATATGTATATATGGTACAGGGTGTTTCTGGAAAATTTAGAGCCCCCCGGCCCTCTACAGCATAAACTAAAGTTGATATGGATAAAAACAAAAGTAATTCAGAACAGGTATTTGATTAAGTTGCTCTCTGATATTTAATATTTTGTAATGGCCTCCATCTGCCTGTACCACAGCGTGCATTCTTGAGGGGTAGATTTCAGCAAATTGCAAAAAGCTGAGACTCAAACTCCATTTCCCTGAGCACTTCGGTCATCTCTCTTCGCAGGTCGTCGAGGCTTGGTATGCCATCATAGTTCACTGTGCGCACTTCAACACAATCCTTTTAAGATACTACCAATGTTTTCACACACATTAAGGTCAGGGAAGCTACCTGGAAATTCACTTAATGAGAAGAAATCGACACCACTGTTTCGAAGCAGCTCCTGTATCTGAAGAGCCTTGAAACTTGGTGCCTTATCATGCAAAAATGTGACTTCTTCAACAGATAACATTTTCAGGATCTTTGATAGAAAGGAAATACTCCACCAGTAAGCACAGTTTCTCTGAAGTATTCGCCATTCCATGACTGTCCTTTTTCTTTGATGATCCACATTAACCGTTTGGCTGTGAAACAGAGAAAAATTCCCAAACATTCAGGAAATTTCACAACTTGGCGATAGCGCACGTCGTGCCTGATATCATCCAACTTTGTAGCCCAAATGATGTCATTTTTATGATTTGGCTTCCTGACTGTGTAAATGAAGAATTCATCTGATGCGGCAACATGGAGAAGGTCAGCTTTATCCCAATCTTTAAGAAATGAACCACAAAATCATGCACGGTCTTCTCTCTGTTGCTAAGTGATGTTGGGCTTGCTGATAACATGAAATTGCATGATACCAGATTTTTTCAAGTCACGATATACAGCACTATAACTTCTCTTCTTTCCCCTTTTTCTTTCTAGTTCAAGCGCCAATTTATGTAAAGACTTTCTTGGTCTACCACTGCCCCAGCTATGATGTCTTTTGACTCCTGAGAAAGGACTTAAGCCTTCCAAGATTCTCACTCTTTTGCGATGACAGTCATATGGATTTTTGTTCCAGTTTCTTTTAAGAAAGGATTCATCTATTTTTAATGTATTTAGCTATCCAGGAACGTGAAATGAAGGATAATCTCAGAATCCTCTCTGAAGGTTATAGCCCAGATTCGGTCAATCCATCTGATTTATCTCCGAGTCGCTAGCCAGTCTGAAAATACAAGAAATGTAAAATGAAAATTTATTAATAGAAACTTAAAATAATGTATTGGAGACAGGCAGCAAAAACATTAATTTTCCATTTGTTCAAATTTCACCTGTCAGTATATATAAGTCTGAAAATACAAGATAATATATAAATAAAATATAGCTTCATATAAACCTAAAATAATAAATGCTTCAGATATAGATATGTATACTTCATAATATATGCAGTATATATATATATTGTATGTATATATATGTGTATATATATATATATAAACATATATATATATATATATATATATATTTATATATATGTGCTATAGGAACTACAGGGGAATTAGATCTTTATATAAGTTTTTCTGTCATTATAAGATTTAAATAATATATATATATATATATATATATATATATATATATATATATATATATATATATATATATATATATATATAATATATGTAGTAAACACAGTGTTGAGTAAACACTGCTTTTGCAATACACTTTTACTTCAACATGGCAATATATATGCTCCTTAAAAGTGTGAGGATGAAGACCCCCTCACCAGCTTCTGGATGACTTGCATTTTGTGCAAATCGGGGAAAATTCTGTTCATTCTTATTTCAGTACCTCCTACTGTAGATGCTATAATTTATAGGAACTGATTTTATTTACGGTATTATCTCTAATTTACAGTTGTATCAAAAAGACGCCAAGGAAAGGAAAAATAGAGGAATTAAATAAATAGTCGACTCACAATCGAAGGGAATTGTTTCGAGAAATAGAAGCAATCCATTTATAGTTTTCCCTTTAGAGGAAGTTCAAAACGAGTAATTATATTTTTCCACTCTTTTAAGCTTTTTTTTTGTTTTATTTCATTCCCGGATGAAAGAAAAATGTAATTACCTTCGTTATCAAAAACTGCGCCTTCAAAAGAACCGTATTATTTTTTCTGACTGAGTTTATAGTCAGATATTTTGTATAAAATATTTTTGTAGGCTTTTGGGAAAACCATTTTATTTTAACAAAACGGTGATTTACATGAGTTATGTTAATAATTTGATTTCATGTTTATACATCATTTCGCAATACTAGCTTGCAGTTTTTAAAATATTTATATATTTTTTTGTTGGTTTAAGGTCCGTTCACATACAGCTGTATTGTCTACCTTTTGGCAAATCACTTGTATATATATTATACACAATACACACACACACACATACACACACACACACATATACATATATATATATATATATATATATATATAAGTATATATATTTGTATATATTGTATATTTGTATATATATATATTTGAATATATATTATATACATATATATATATATATATATATATATATATATATATATATATATATATATATATATATATATATATATATATGTAATTGTCATTTTCAGAAATTTTGAAAATTATCTCCATATATTGAACATATATGTATGTATAGATATGTGTGTGTGTGTATGTATGTGTGACAAAAGAGTTATCAAAAGCTAGACAATACAGTTTTAGACGAACGGACTTTAGAAAAGAAGAAATATATTATCAATATTTCATAAACCATTAATGTTAGTGTTCCTACATGACGCATATGTATAAAATTAAATCACCAACATAATTCATCCACTTTATGGTTTTGTTAAAAGCGAATGGTTTCCCAAAAGCCGACAAAAGTATTTTATAAAAAATGTCCGACTATAAACTCAGACAGAAAAAATAATACGGTTCTTTTGAAGGCGCAGTTTTTGATAACGAAGGTAATTACATTTTTCTTTCATCCGCGAATGAAATAAAACAAAAAAAGGCTTAAAAGAGTGGAAAAATATAATTACTCGTTTTGAACTTCCTCCAAAGGGAAAAAATATAAATGGATTGTTTCTATTTCTCGAAACGAATTCCCTTTGATTGTGAGTTGTGGCACCGACCACGGGAGGTGAGGTATAGAGTGCCCTGAGTGTGCCACTGACCTCTTCTTTTGTCACTCCAGCTATGCTGTACAAAGGTAGTTTATCATGTGTGATACCATTGTGAATTAATTCAAGGATTTTGCTTATCATACCTCTGTTTTTCAAAGGACTCTCTCTCTCTCTCTCTCTCTCTCTCTCTCTCTCTCTCTCTCTCTCTCTCTCTCTCTCTCTCTGATGTGCCAAGTTTTCATGCCACAGTATTTGAAGTACATTTGAAGGATTTTGACTATGTCAACCCTGGTTTTCAAAAATCTCTCATCTCTCTCTCTCTCTCTCTCTCTCTCTCTCTCTCTCTCTCTCTCTCTCTCTCTCATAGGCTATGTAATACCATCCTGAATTACTTGAAGGATTTTGACTATGTCAACCCTGGTTTTCAAAAGCATCTGAAGTATTTTGAACTCTCTCTCTCTCTCTCTCTCTCTCTCTCTCTCTCTCTCTCTCTCTCTCTCTCTGCCGTTATGTCACTGATGTTCTGTATCTACGGGCGAACTGAAAATACATACAATGAGTGGCCCTTAATTGATTGCTGACTTTTGCAGTCTTGCAATCTTCGCTCTAAGAACAGTCACTGTTGGCAATTCCAGTCAATAAAATACGTTGCTTCACTTTAAGTCTCCACCTGTACAGCAGTCGAGTGCTGTATGGGGATACCTTTGGTTCTGTAGTACGTGAGAGACTTTGGGGAACCGTAGGAGCATGATTTATAATACCATGTTTTGGATGACTCAGTGTGCCTAAAAAAAGTGGGGAAAATGCTCCAGATGAGGTAAGACCCTTTTCCTCTGAGAAATCCAGTTAGCATGTGTGATGCAAATAGATGCTTTTAATATATTTGGTCCTTGTTGATAATTACCATATGATTTTTGGGAAATGTGGTAAACATGAATTCTGAAAATGCATAAAGACTATCAAGGTATTCAGGCCTTTTTTAGATAGTGAAACAAATGGACCCGTAATACCTGTCTTTGGTATATGCCATATTAATTCCACACATACAAATACAGACCCATTCAGTAGAACAGACAAATAATAGAAGACATACATTGATTGATAAGTGTGATTGGACAGTTTAATGACACATTATCCCCATTTCAGTTATTTGACACATCCCCATTTCAGTTATTTGACATATTATCCCCATTTCAGTTATTTGACTTATTATCCCAATTTTGAATTATTTGACACATCCCCTTTTCAGTTACTTGTCACATTATCCATATTTTGATTATTTGACGCATTACCCCCATTTCAGTTATTTGTCACATTGTCCCCGTTTCAGTTATTGACACATTATCCCCATTTAAATTTTTATTACTCATTTTCCCCATTTCAGTTATTTGACTCATCCCCATTTCAATTATTTGACTCATTATCCCCATTTCAGTTATTTGAGTCATTATCCCCATTTCAGTTATTTGACACATTATCCCCATTTCAGTTATTTGAGTCATTATCCCCATTTCAGTTATTTGACACATTATCCCCATTTCAGATGTTTGACACATCCCCATTTCAGTTTTTTGACTCATTATCCCCATTTCAGATATTTTACCCGTTATTCCCATTTCAGTTATTTGAACACCTTATCCCGATTCCAGTTATTTGTCTCATTATCCCCATTCCAGTTATTTGAGCACCTTATCCCGATTTCGGTTATTTGTCTCATTATCCCTATTTCAGTTAGTTGACACATTATCCCATTTCAGTTATTTGACACGTTATCCCCATTTCAGTTATCTGACACATTATCCCTATTATTTGACATAATATCCACATTTCAATGATTTGACACCTTATCCGCATTTCAGTTATTTGACTCATCCCCATTTCAGTTATTTGACACATTATCCCCTTTTCAATTATTTGACTGATTTTCCCCATTTCTAGTGTTTGACTCATTATCTCTGGTTCAATTGTTTATTCACCTGATACGCAATACGGTTCAGATCCAAAAGAAACCTTATTTACAAAACGGGTGAAAGGAAAATGGATAATGAAAAGGGGAAATAAGAAGGAAATACGAAATTGAAGCAGTAAACAGTTTAAATTCAAATGGAAGTTATAAGTAATAAATAGTTGCAGTTATGGGATTATACTACTAGCGATAGTTACAGAAACAGACCAGAATATATGCGAATATCGCGGAAGGAGCTAGTTAGTTCACCATAATAAACAAGTAAAAAATGCGCCGAAGTTTCTTCGGTGCAGCCGAGTTTTCTGTACGTCGTATAACCAAGGCCACCGAAAATAGATCTATCTTTCGGTTGCCTCGGTATAATGCTGTATGAGCCGCAGCCCATAAAACTTTAACCACGGACCGGTGGTGGCCTGGCCTATATCGATGCCAGACGCACGATTATGGCTAACTTTAGACTTAAATAAATCAAATAAAAACTGCTGAGGCTAGAGGGGTGCAGTTTGGTATGTTTGAAGATTGGAGGGTGGATGAGTAACACACCAGTTTGCAGCCCTCTAGCCTCGGTAGTTTTTAAGATCTGAGGGCGGACAGAAAAGAAAAAGTGTGAACGGACAGACAAAGTTGGCACAATAGTTTTCTCCTCAGAAAACTAAACAATGAACTGACCATCAGGGAATAGTTAATAAAACCGCTGATTAGAAAGAGAACAGTTTATAGGGTTGTCATAAGGGCTCAAAGACGCCCCTTGTCAAGTAGGATCCGAATGTTTAATTTTTCACAGAATTAGTTTTATAGTTTCATTACAATATTTGGTATTTTTTATATGTACTTTTGGGTAATTAACTTGACACAGATGTAAAAGTTTAATGAAATTCTAAGAGTTTATTTTTTTCCTTTTTTTTTATTTATAATTTTCTGTCATTTACTTACATAATATTTTTTTCTTAATGTGGACGTGAAGGTTATCTTGTCCCAGTTGGCAAAATTGCTTTCCTTCGTATTACAAGAAATAAGAAGTTCCATGTAAGCAAGAAAAGGATACCCTATGCAGAGACGTAGATCGTTATCATAATCATGTCTGTATTTGAATTTATAAATTTATTGCAGAAAACACAAAACTAAATAAAAGAACATTCTTTGATCCTTTATCTTTAAGTCACATTTTAAAAGACCTTAAAAAATTAAAGACTATTCAAACGACCTTCCTTCTTTCTAGAGGCTTGTCTGTCATGCCCTCCTTCTTCTTCTTCTTCCCTTTCTTATTTGATTTAAATCTTCTGGAAAATAGCATTAATATTTCCTATTTATAGACCTTCCTGCAAATAAAAACCATAAAACACTTCTTTTTGGTTTTAGCATTGATGACGAATAGTACATATATTGCATCAATTATTTTGAAGGCGCATGGATAAATTATAGATGGCATAAAATGCTAAATCATCTTTTATGAATGAAATACTTGAAATATATGCAATTTAAGTTACTTAGGATAATAAGAAACTAACATTGGAAAATGCATGTCACCTTTTACAGGCACAAAATGCAAGCACAAATGAACAAGTAATAATTACTTCGTAATAAAGTTAAAAGAATGCTTGCGCAATGAAATAAATAAAAAAAGTAAATACCTTGGATCTTCATAATAAGGATAAAATATAAGATCTTGGAAGGAACGCTAGAGACTTTTATTCTAATAAAACTGAATATTAAAATATCAAAGGTATGCCTCTATTAACGTAAAGGTTAACGAAAATGTCAGGGCCCGACGTTCACCTTTGCAGTTAAATGTTAAGACGTTTTTATTTCGGTTTTTCTATATCAGTCATTAAGCGTGAAATGGGTCTGAGTAGCTCCTGAATACTTGTGCTGCTATTTTTGCATACAGATGCTTCGTATTTCATGACGATACTCGAAAAGATTTTGTTTCCTCCTCCCCCCTCTCTCTCTCTCTCTCTCTCTCTCTCTGTCTCTCTCTCTCTCTCTCTCTCTCTCTCTCTCAGCAAGGAGAATACCGTACTGTAACTATAAAGCGTATTTCAATTGCTGTGTGTTATGTCAAATTTTCAAATGTACTCAATGTCAGTACATGTCATTATGAATTGATTAAGGATATTATATATATATATATATATATATATATATATATATATATATATATACATATATGTATATATTATATATATATATAATGTCTCTCAGAATATATATACGTTAATTATATATATATATATATATATATATATATATATATATATATATGATCAATATATCCATATATATATACTTATTATATATTTGCTAATGTAATAATTTGACTTAAGTGTGTGTTTATCTCCTGTGTGTGTATGGTCATTTAAAAATAAGAACTATTAGGTAGAAAGGAAAATTGTTTCAACACGCCAAAAACAGTCAGGTACAGCACAAATGTTCTGTTTTCAAATTTGGCATTTGAATTCCCAGATCGGCAGACCGCGAACAGAACACAATAAAAAGGGCATATGTTTCGAATCCTCTTACAAGTCATGTTTCAAATTGCATGTTCTTTATACAGTTTCATATTCAGTTTCACTTATTTTTGCTCGTATATTTTGCGTCTGTATCAAGTGTCTAGAAATATTAAGGGAAAAATCTTGACATTTTGGTTATTAAAGGTTAATAGGTTTGTTTGCAACAACTTACTGTCACTTTTAGATATAAAATCATACTCTACATATGCTCGGTTCGATTACGGCCGTATTATATATATATTATTATATATATATATATATATATATATATATATATATATATATATATATATATATATATATAATATATATATGTATATACTGTATATGTATGTATGTATATTATATGTGTATGTATATAGAAAAATGTTTGAAGGTGTGCGTGTGTATGTGCGAGTGCATGCGCGCGCGTGAGTACGTTTATGCTCGTGTGTGTGTGTGTGTGTGTGTAAATTTCCACTGTCCAATATTTGCACTGAGGCTGTAAGGGAGTTGCCTCCTCCCATTGCGTAACTTTTTTTTTTCATACCGGTATTTGCGTACCCATAATGCCGGAAACAACGGCAATATAAGAGAGGGGCGGCATGGTAAGATATATACCCGGAAGAGAGAGAGAGAGAGAGAGAGAGAGAGAGAGAGAGAGAGAGAGAGAGAGAAATTGTTTAGCCCATCTAAGTATGTGATAATGTTACTGAAAAATATGGTCGAACGAAATAAAAATCCGTAATAATCAAAGCCCAAGCTTAATTACAAAGCAGAGAGAGAGAGAGAGAGAGAGAGAGAGAGAGAAAATTTAGTCCATCCTTTGGTAGAGTGAAATAAAAATTCTCGAAAATCAAAGCCCAAACGTAATTACAAGAGCAGAGAGAGAGAGAGAGAGAGAGAGAGAGAGAGAGAGAGAGAGAGAGAGAGAGAGAGAGAGAGAGAGAGAATAAAAAATGAATTCACATGTGATAGAGAAAGATATAAAAAACCCTTACTTTGCCATGGCATTCTTGCATATTGGTTTACCATTGGGTCGTACATCTGTTGATAATTCTTGTGGAATTGTTTGGCAACGTTGCTTTCGGGAGAATTTGAATTGCTCCAGGGAATTTATTCCGGGAATTTCTTGTCGCGAATTTATGAAATTGGTCGAGGCATTCTGCTTAATGTGCAGTATTTTTTTTTTATGGTACTCTCACTATTGTTAGGATATATGCATATATCTTTTACGAAGAGAATACTGTTCCTGTGCCTGTCAAATAACTTCATGTAAGAATTGCATTGAGAGAGAGAGAGAGAGAGAACAAGGGAGGATATTTAATTGTTTAGAACGTCAAATTAGTTTTAAAATTTGGTCTTGACTGCATGTGACTAATTTGGGTTTTTTATGTAATTATGGTTATTGTAAATATTTTCTTTTATTATTATTTTCTGTAATTAATGTACTTCCAATTTCCATAGCCTCCGAACTATTGAATTTTTTTAATATCAGATAAATTTAGCAAAAACCAGTCAACATCACCACAGTTCCACCTGCCAGGGTAATGGTTAAAGGGAAGTTAATTTACACACTAGGAAAATTTTTAGTATTTTTATTACTGTTTAATAATATGAAATTATCAAGTGCATAACACAGGGCTCTTCCTCTTCAAGGATCAGCTTCTCCTCCACACCTGCTGTATTGGAAAGAAGGAAAACCTACACAAATGGTAAAGCCTTATAGTTTTAATATTAATTGATATATAAGAAGAATACTACAAAAAACACTTATATATAGGAATAAGTAAACGTGTTACCTGAACTGTGAGTAGGTCAAGGACAGGAAAAACTAAGCCAGATAACCATTGTTATCAATGTGGGATAATAACCCTATCCTGAAATGATGTAACAACCATATAACTTACTATTTACAGAAAGATAAGATTCTTCAGTCGGGTGTTTTAACTTATGACAATGAATACGAAATCTTAGCTCACCACTTATGTACAATACTATAAAGCACAACCTTTAGCAGAGCTTCAGAACCACTGCAATGACGAGAATAATCCTCCAGTATAAAAAATGTAATAAACAAAAATAATCGCACTTAGCCAATTACAGGCAGAAAGGTCATTAAAAGGCAGCAACAAAGGCTTAAAGAGATGACTAAGGTTACCATTAATTTTTTGCCCTAACAATACTTGGTACTCACCGTAGCCCATCCGAGCGAGAAGTAATTGACGCTAATGCTTCGTAGAGCGGAATCATCCACTGAGGTGAGGTGAAGTCCGAGACCGTGATGAACCATAAACTGGGGGGGCCAGATATCATCCAGGTGGCCGCCAAATATGCCGTCCAAAATATGGAGTCACAGGGAAATATACAAATGCTTTGTGAGGGACCCTTGACTCAAAGTAATTTTAGCAGAACCATAAATGTACATTATGCTTGTCGATGACTTGCTCAACTGAAGACTGGCTTATACTGGCTTACACTGAAGACTGCTCAACTGCCCTCTGGCTCTAACAGAAATCTCTCTTCTTGTTTATCGGCAGATCTCGACGCTCCCTCGGAAAAACAAGAATACAAAAAGAGGAGGAGTCAGATAATTCCCAATTATCATTATGGCTGCAGGAAGGACAGTAAGGTGTACCAAGTATTTAAGTAATAATAAACCAACTTGAATAATTACGGATCCTTCCTGCTGCCGTAGGAAAGTACACCAGGAATAACTGGAATTCTGTATACAGGGTTTTGCAGTATCAGAAGAAACGATTTTGGGTTTTTTAAATTGACCTTCGACCTTAGAAAAGGTCAAAGTCAGAATGTTCAAGTTTTCTCATTTTAGCCTAATTTTAGCAAAAACGCCCACAACGAAAATAACAATGAATAAAAAGATAGAAAATTAATGAATCTGGGAAACAAAATGGTTAAAGAACAATCTTTAAGTTTTCAATCCATACACAAATACTGAAATGATATTTAAATGTCATTTTTATCAGTGAAGTAATATCCGACTACGAAGCCATTCCATGGATAATTAATGATAAACGTTATTTCTCGTGTTCCTGAATAATGCAGCGAAATGTATTATTCCACATCCTGATAAAATAAAGTTAAAAGCAAAACATTAAAACGATTCATGTTCATTTAACTGATTAAAAATGTATTATCTTTGATTACTGTATGACATTTCTGTAAAATTTCTCCAGTAGCAGTCTTTATTTCATTGGCTCTAAGTGCATGCTTTTATCTTTTACCAAGCACAACAACCAAAAATAAGATACTATATGACGTTCGTTAGTTTTGGTCATTTGAAATCTGTTTCCATGAAATAACTTTTTTTGTTTTTATCGAGCAGCAGACAACAGGAGAGTATATATACAAGAATAATATGCGAGGTCATTACTTCATTCAGAATGAGAAAGATATTTCCTATTAAATTGATGAATTTTTATTAATCCCAGGTGTTAATTACCGTACTGCTGTAAATGAACTTTAAAACACACGATCATTTGAATTATTATTATTATTATTATTATTATTATTATTATTATTATTATTATTATTATTATTATTATTCTCCAGAAGATACAGTAGGGAGATATTTTGAAACTTATTGAAGTATTATCTGAAACTGACTGGCGCCATGTGAAGGGTATGCGTGAAAAATCCTCATTCTGTCGAACCTCTTTTTTGATGAATAAAAACAAAAAAAAAAAATTGTAGGACTATTATATACTCCAAGTAAACACGTTAGGAATAGAGTTTTCTCCGTCACATTCGAATGCTGGAGAGCGGAAGTGAATGCCTCGAACATCAAGAAGCGAAGAATAATAGTCTCCACCTTCCTTGTGGGAGTTAGTAAACAAATGTCGAACATGTCTCAGTCATGTTCCCGTCGTTGGCTAAGTGAGATCTTATTTCTGCTTGAAGCATGCCAGCGTTGACAAGCATTCACGTTAACCTTAACCGTATTTACCATGCGAGATCTCCTTAATCTAAACAAAATTATTGAACGGTCTTATGTCGCATGGGTAATAATACTTACTATTTTAGATATCCCAAATTTTAAAATTCATTCGTAAGCTTTATGACATCCCACCACTAATGTATTTACCCCTTTGGAAACTCAGGTCTACGGACACTGTAATGAAAGAAAAAAGATGTAGATTAGATAGGCCCTGTTATTCAATCCCAATGCATGCCGGTGTGTTTGCCAATCCCCCCATCCCCGAACCCCTCCATCGTCTTATGACCCCCCACCACACACACACAAACACACACCCGACATTTTTGTTCTAGCTTAGCCTCTCAGAATGTATACCCCTCTCCGTTTATCTGAAACCTCTATATTTTTTATTTCAGCCGACACCCACTTGTGAAATTTCTCTCTCTCTCTCTCTCTCTCTCTCTCTCTCTCTCTCTCTCTCTCTCTCTCTCTCTCTCAGTCAGTATGTGTTTCTCATCGCTACGTGTGTCTGAATTCTTTATTTCTCATTCAAATGATTACCCGGGCATAAATTCTCTCTCTCTCTCTCCCTCTCTCTCTGTGTGTGTGTGTGTGTGTGTGCCTTGCTCATTTCTTCGTCTGTTTGAATTCTTTATTTTTCATTCTGTTGACTACTCAGGTCTCTCTCTCTCTCTCTCTCTCTCTCTCTCTCTCTCTCTCTCTCTCTCTCTCTCTCTCTCTCAGTCAGTCAGTATGCATTTCTCATCTCTACGTGTGTTTGAATTCTTTATTTCTCTTGCGACTGACTACCCCGGTATAATTTCACTCTCTCTCTCTCTCTCTCTCTCTCTCTCTCTCTCTCTCTCTCTCTCTCTCTCTCTCTCTCTCTTCATATTGGACCAGGAATCGTCCATTGTTCCCCTCGTCCGCTAACGAGTTCGTCCTGAGACAAGAGGTTATGCAACATAATAGGTATCTTCAGGTAATAGGGCAGGCTGGACTAATAGAGTCCTGTCGTTCATTAGTTTAGTCTGTTGGTTGGTTTCGTACAGGTACTGGACCTGATGATTATTCCCACAGGAATTGGAGGAAAGGTATATATAAATTATATATATATATATATATATATATATATATATATATATATATATATATATATATATATATATATATTTATATATATATATATATATATATATATATATATATATATATATATATATATATATATATATATATATATTATATATTTATTTATTTATTTATAAGTATAAGTATATATATGTATGTATGTTTGTATCCACTTAATTAATATATATATATATATATATATATATATATATATATATATATATATATATTTATAAGTATATATATGTATGTATGTATATATATATATATATATATATATATATATATATATATATATATATATATAAATATATAAATATATATATATTTATATATTATATATATTTATATATATATATATTATTATATATATTATATATATATTATATATATATATTTATTTATAAATATATATATGTATGTATGTATCCGCGAGTGTGCAAGCATGCATGTGCGTTAGTGTGAGATTGCTGAGAGAGAGAATAAGAAATACGATATCATTAATAAAAAAAATGGGAATATAATCACAAGGTCTGATTCGACTCCATCTTATCGAAGGGTAACCTTAAACACGAAGTAGAAAAGAAGTTGGAAATTTCGGAAAAGGAACAAAAAAAAAAAAAAAATGAAAAATAATAGTCTTGGTAGTAAAGAAAGAAAAAAGACTCTTTCCAATGTCTTTTCCCTTCGAAGATCAACAGAAGAATCACCTCCAGCCTTTAATGAAAAGGCCGAAATTGCTTCTGGGTCGAGAGAAGATGATTTGGCTCGTCAGGAAATCAATTCTCTGTCTCCAATGGTGCTGATGAACTCTCTAAAATTTATTTGATTTTAGTTTGTGGTATATTCACGATTCAATTAAGAAAAATTCGCTAATTAAATTGATTTGCATAATTGTCTCTCTGCGCCGGAAAACATTTCATGGCACGCATATACACATAGGTAAAATGACAAATTATAAAACATATTCCTATTCGATTTCTGTACAGAAAATAATGGATGTTTGCTTAAACTTTTGTGCAGTTAATATGCATCGACACTAATTTTTTTTTTTAAAAATTTGCATAGGTACAAGACTAATATTAATAAATATGATTTTGGTGTGGACTTAATAATAATAATAATAATAATAATAATAATAATAATAATAATAATAATAATAATAATTATTATTATTATTATTATTATTATTATTATTATTATTATTATTATTATTTTATTTATTTTTTTTTCAAAACAAATTTCTCACGATCAGATAAAAGCTACTGTTTATGATAAACTAGTCAAGAAAACCTATTACCAAACGTTCAGGTCGAGACAAATAGTCCTGAAAATGCTGACAGCATCATGTAGTTCGAATTTGGCTTCTTTAATACCATTTCACATCAGGTATAATTATGGTCCTTCATATTGTACTGGCAGTAAAATTTTAGGAAAACTTCACCCCGTTCGTATACAGGTCACTTTCCACTAATGGCATTTACTGTGACTTCGATATTCCAGATTCATTTATTTATTAATTTTTTTTTTTTAGGCATACGTTGAATATAGAAGATGGATTTTTCCTCTGCCAGTCATATATAACTTATAAAAGTAAACGTACAGAATTCCATGAAGACGGTAACATCTTGATTGAAGTAAATTTGCTGGCTCGAACCTCTCTTTGAGCAACAAAACAAAACAAAACACAAAAAGTCCTGCCCTTATGAGACGAGGTTTGACATCTGTTCTAGTTGCAGAAAATGGTCAGGAAGCTTGTAGGGCGGGAGCAGGTCATCTCATTCCCTGCAGTGCACATTTGAAAGGTGAGACTGACCCCAGCAATTGCAAGAAATTGCACATTCGTGACAAACCTTCTCTCCTTCATTTTCCTATTATTCACCCACTTTCCTCATGCCTTTCCTCACCTCCACATTAATAATTCATTCAGTAGATGAAAAGGTTCTTAGAAGCGAAGAGAACAAGCCCAAGATTCACTCTTGGCTGTGTGAGGTGTAAATAGGGAGGGCCGTTGGATCGTTTGCCGTAAGGCTGTTAAAATGTTTTATATATATATATATATATATATATATATATATATATATATATATATATATATATATATATATATATATAATGTATATATATATATATATATATATATATATATATATATATATATATATATATATATATATATATATATATATATATATATATATATATATATATACATATACATATATACATATACATGTATATATATGTATATATGTATGTATGTATATATGTATGTATTATGTATTTATATATATAACGCACATTTCAATTACATACATTCATGAAGTGTCCCTTACCGTTGGACCTCAATACGAAAAATAAGTACACTTACTCTCCCAGAATCTTTACCCACACTGAGTGAACAACAGCAAAAAAATAAAAAAAATCCATTCATTGCAAAACGTCATGTTGAAACACCCAAGGTCCAGGGAAATGATACATACTTCACGGACAATAAAACTGAGGCAGTCACCTCAGTTTTGCATCCTTGTCGCATGTAAGAGGAACGCCTGAACAGAACTTCCTTAAAGTCGAAATTCATTTTTATAACCTAGAGATGTCAGGACCTCTTCTGTACCCCAACTGCTCGGTTGATGAATATGCAGGCGTTTCATGTGTAAGAGACGTCCGTCTTTTTAAAAATTCACCGACTTGTTGACATTGGCTAATGGAATTCTAATGATTGTTCAGATACACACATATATACATATATATGTGTGTATGTATATATACTCATACATGTATACATACATATATACTGCAGTAACTACGGGCCAATTTCTATTCTCCCTGTGCTCTCCAAAGTTGCAGAAAAACTGCTTTTTAAGACACTATATAAGTATATGGAATCTTCTGAATAAATAATAATAATAATAATAATAATAATAATAATAATAATAATAATAATAATAATAATAATAATAATAATAACTGATAGTCAATATGCATATAGGAAGCAGTTAGGTACCTGCGATGCTCATTTAGACTTGGCATGCCATTTACAAGAGAACCTTGATAAGGGTTTTAAATGCAGTGTAATTTAAATAGATTTTAGTGCTGCTTTCGATTTAGTAAATCACAAGGCGCTTATTTACAAACTCAGAATCTTGGAGTGGGTGGATATGTTTTAGGGTTACTTCAAGATTTCCTTACTGGAGGCAGCAACGAGTTGCCGTTGATGGGTTCTTTAGCGAACCAAGACCTGTTGTGTTGTAGAGTTCCACAGGGTAGTGTTCTTGGTCCACTGTTATTTATATTGTATACAAGTGATACAGTTGTTGGCCTGGAAAGTAAGGTTGTTCAGTTTGCCTATGATGCAACACTTGTGGGTGTAGTCAAGTCTCCACTTTTGAGAAATGAAGCTGCCCTTAGTCTCAATCGTGACATGGACCGGATTAGTGAATGGTGTAGTCGGTGGGGTATGAGGTTGAACTCCGGTAAGACGAAAACACTATTGATTAGCAGATCTCGAATAGATTTCCCACCCCATCCTCCCCTTCAGGTAGATGGGACTCTGCTGAATGAGTCTGAAGCTTTAACTATTCCAGGTGTAACTTTTGACTCCCATCTTACTTTTGAGAAACATCTAATGAAAGTTCTAGCAAATGCCGCACGAAAGTTAGGTATTGTTCGTAAGGCCTCATATGTCCATATATTCATTTTACTAGAATTCTGTTCTGCGGTGTGGATGTCTGCTCCTGCCAGAGATTTATCTCTTTTAGACAGAGTTGTTCGTGGTGGCAGGTTTCTGTTTTTTAATATTAGCAGTTATGACCTGGGCCCATTGGCGGATGGTCTCTTGTTTGTCAACTTTCATAAGCTGTTTTAACAGAGATCTTTCACATTCCCATTTCCTGCCGAGAGCAACCACATTCGCAGAACAGCAGCACCAACATGCAGTAAAGGTACCTCGCTGTGGAACTTCTTGGTTCCGGAGGTCCTTTATTCCTCACACCGTTGGACTGTGGAACAGCCTCCTTAAGGATGTCTTGCAATTGGAACTTCAGAAATTCAATAGGCGATGCAATGCACTGCAACCTTATTACAGTTCTCCTTGTGTTTTAATAATATTTTACAATTTTCTGTTTATTAATTATTTATTAATTTGTTAATCTACTTTTCATTTATTAAGTGATCTCTTCTTTCTGTATTTCCCATTACCTCCTTTTACTGTTTTTGAATGAACAACATATTCTTTGGAAACGTGAATTTCAAGACTATGTTCCCTACGAGCTTGTTCCATATGAAGAAGGTTCGCTCTCTGAACTATATATACATACACATATATATGTATATATATTATGTATACATACATAGATACATACATACATACATACATACATACATACATACATACACATATATATATACATACAAACACACACACACACATATATATATATATATATTATGTATATATATACATACATATATAATATATATATATAATATACATATATGTGTGTGCGTGTGCATATGTCCCTATATCACAAACGTGAAAATAGAACACAAATAAGAAATATTTCAGTGTGTACCGTAGGGATTGTGGAAATATCGTAAACAATCTTCGATGTATATATCTACAGGCATTGATATGAAAACACCTTAGGATCTTAATACTCACTTTTTCAACTGCTAAATAGCTTTGGAATCCTTGAATTCCCTAGCCTGCTCCTGCTTCCTAAATTTCTATATCCGTATAATTTTATGGCTTTTGCCTCTTAGGAAAATTATATCTTTGCTTTTTTCTCCTCAGTTTAAAATCTTTTATCAATATTTTTTCATTTCAAGGCAATTCTTCAGAGTGATAGACGAAAGAAAACAGATAGAAAAACTGTAAATAGAAGCTGCTGATGAAAATACTGTACACAAGATTAAAAGCAATTAAAATAGCAGCTAAAACCTGGGTAATCAGAAATCAGTGTTAATGCAAAATAAAGATAATCAGATGAATGCATGGAGCCAAGACAAAAATGCTCATTCAATTAACTTTATAATTATTTCTCTGTAATACTCATGACCATAAACGTGGCAGATATGACAGAAATGTAATCAAATTACCCGAAATGGATTCTAATCTCTTTTGATTC